>NC_140970.1:16648799-16658799 GCF_056783735.1 Eptatretus burgeri
GATGGTTTGATATCAGCAGAAAAAAAGCGAAGGATGAGTGCGGATTAGGTTCTTTTCAACCTGGACGTGCACCTGGTGGAAGCACTAAAAGGAATTCGAGAGTGACTGACGCTATTCGAGGCACAGACTCTTGTGGACTCTATAAGAGGGAGGAACATTGCATCACCTGGTTGGTTGAACCCTGAGTACGCCCAGGCGTTTATGGACACCGGTTGGTGATTGGGGATTCGACTCACCATGGTGGGTCTTTTGAGGTGCCTCGTGGGTGCCGTGCTTCTGACATGTGCCTGGAGTATACAACCCAGAGGCGGGCTGGCAAGCTTCATGCAGCGTCTATACCAGAGGAGTGCACGTGGGGTTATGCGACGAGGAAATACGGTGCATGGTCTCAGGGCCGAGATCGGTACGTAAAACAACACATAGGATGCGTTTGATAGCTCGCTTTGCTCGATACCAGTCAAAAAGGAATTTATAGATGGCCAACATTTTGATCCTGAAAATACAATTTTCATGGGGAACAAGATTAAATGCCCTCATTCATAAACATGATGGGTTTTTCATTACATGTATACATATATGCACATATGTTTCCATTCAAACAAGCTGTCATGCATACATACAGGTATATGTATGTATATATATATATATATATATATATATATATATATATATATATATATATATATATATATATATATATATATATATATATATATATGTTTGTAGTCGTTTGATTGAGCAAACTTGAATACACCTTTCAATTTTATTCAAGTCACCATACTGGCAGTCACAACTCCTGCTGGTGTGGTGCCCATACCAGGAATCGAACCCAGGCCACCTGGGTGTAAAATAGGTATCCTAACCACGAGACCAGGTGTGATACACACATACACGCATACACCAGACAGGCTTTGTCTTTTTCAAGTTGGATGACCCTTTTTTCATATATATATATATATATATATATATATATATATATATATATATATATATATGTACACACACACACACACACACACACACACACACACACACATACTCGCGAGGTACCCATGCAATGCACGAAAGGGAGCCTTAGAGCAAACACACAATGCGGAAATGACGAATGCCAAACCATGAACCAATAAATTCCACATTCCTGTAACACCTTCAGCTGAATGTCAGACATGGACAGCTGGTTCATGGATGACTTGGGTGTAAAATTTCTTGCAGCTGACTCCAAGAGAAGTAAGGTGGATAATATTTCAATGATGTCAATGGTGAACTTGCAAATGCCGAATCCATGAATGTTACAGGTGGAAACTGTCACATCATTTCCTTATTCCTTAAACTCAGTCTCTCTATATTTTCATTCCTAACAGCGTCATTCCAATAACAAATTAATATGATACCATGAATAATTATTGAATATAACAAAATACAACATGACAAACACTCGTGAGTAAACGAAGATAAATGCCATTCTGACGTTGCATCCGGGTGGGGAGCAGATTCGTACAGATCGAAACTGAAAATCTTAACTGTGTTGAGGTGTTTTTGAAACGTCCCACCCAAGTGAGGACACCTTGTGGGACCGAAAAACGTTCCACACAAGGTTTGGTGGGGCGAGCCCCAAAACTGAGGGAGTCGTTTGGGGATGGACAAACGGACAGACACACTCTTGCTTTATTAGAATATATATATATATATATATATATATATATATATATATATATATATATATATATGTATATATATATATATATATATATATATATATATATATATATATATATATATATATGTATATGCCTGGTGTTGGCGCAGTGGTTGGGGCAGCGGCTTGGGATCCAAAAGGTCCTGAGTTCAAGCCCCGTTGGGCCACTGAATTAATACACCAGGGGGTTGACTCAACCTGTCATCCTTCCGAGGTCGGCGAAATGAGTACCAGTGTACTGGGTATACCCCGGTTAAAATAGGTGTACCATATCCCTGTGTTGTAAGAGGCGACCAGGGTTGCGTCAGGAAGGGCATCCGGAATAAAACATGTGCCAAATCACTATGCGGATCATACGGATGATCTGCTGTGGCGACCCCTAACGGGAGCAGCCGAAAGAAGAAGAAGAAGATATATATGGGGTATGCTTACACATTGTAAGCAACATTGAGTCATGCTTCCCCATGTCTCAGGTTGCTCATCTGCATTTTTTCACTTATTTTTTTCATTTATTTTTATTTTTATTTATTGATGATTTCCTCTCGTTCTGTGATTTTCTCGGTGTATCAGTTTTGATGCCCATTGGTGCATGAAATTTCAGCTTTCTACGTCACCTGGAAGGTACCATACATTAATACAAGTCAGTCAGTGAATCAGTGAGTGGTTCGAATGAGGTTTACATATTACTAGAAGGTATGCTTACACATTGTAAGCGATAACAAACCATGCTTCCTCATTGTCTCGGGTCACACACCTACATTGTTTTTATTTATTTATTTATTTTCTTCTTTTTTTTCATTTATTTATATTTTTACTTACGGATGCTTTCTGACGGTTCTGTGATTTTTCCTGGTGTATCGGCTTCGATATCCGTTGGCAAGCAAAATTACCGTGCTTCCCCATTGCTCGGGTCGCTCACCTGCATTTTTTTCATTTAATTTTTTTCAATTATTTATATTTTCATCTATGGATGCTTTCCGACAGTTGTGTGATTTTCCCCAGTGTATTGGCTTTGATGTCTGTCACCACACAAAATTTCAGCTTTCTGTGTCACTCAAAAGGTTCCGAACATTTATCTCAGTCATTGAGTCAGTGAGTGGTTAGAATGATAATATATATATATATATATATATATATATATATATATATATATATATATATATATATAGTGTTACGGCTGTGTAAATTCGCAATACACCATAAAGGTTCCTTCGATTAGCTATGCCGGTAAGTGAGTGTTCAGATTGGTCCCCACCGTTGTTTAAAGGGATTCTTCATGTTCACCGGGCTGCGCCTCTTTGAGATAACCGTTTTTCTTTTTCTATTGTTATTTTGAACAAACCTCCATGCAAACAACAAGCCGCGTTGAAAACCGTCGAACGCAAAAGGAAACTAGAGGAGTTCCGATGGCCACGCGGATTTTTCCCGCCTGTTTCTCCAAGGAGTGTGAAGGAAAGGGGGAGGGCAGCTCGCGCGATTGGTGGATGCACAGCCTGAGGCGGTCGGGGTGAGGGAACGCCCCTTTTCGGAAACCTTCTCGAAGGGAGGCGGAGCCGAAAACGGGGCGGAGCGAAGGGCAGAGCCCCGCACTATACAAGGCAGACCGCGCGCGAGGCTCACTCTCTCTGTCTGGGTCGTCGACGTCACTCTCTCTCTCTCTCTGTCGGGGTCGTGTTGGATTCTACTCACTCTCTTGGTGGACGTCATCCTCTCGCTTCATCTTCGAGCTCTCTCTTGGTGGTCGAAGTCGAGCTCTCTCGTCTTGGCTTTGGGCGACCTGTCGGTGAAGGCGCGGGCCGGTGGCGAGTCCGGACGACGCCTCGGAGACGCAGACGGGAGGCACAGCCCTGCTGGCTGTGTGGTGCGAATCTGCGCATCTGGCGAGGGACGCCGGAGAGAACTCACCGACCACATCATCGCAAAGGCCCGAGAACAGGCGCGGCTACGCTAGCTGCCATGGGGACAAGGCGTCGCGACCTGCCCACCGTCACACCTCGAGGGGGCAGGTAACCAGCACGGTCTCGCGGGCCTTTTCGGTCATCCACGGCCCACGACCATAAAGGTTTACAAACCCCGTCTACCTCCCTGCCTGTGGGGAGGGTTTTCCTGTTGTTTTTGTATGTGTGCTGTGGCGCCGTGTCCCTGTTAAGTGCATGTACATTCTCATTGTAGTCGGTTGTATTGCTTTCTATTTCCCTTGCTTGTATATTGCATGATTCCTTGCTTGTGTTGTGTGTGCAATATGTGCTTTATAATAAATGTCCTTGTGTGAAATGTATCTCGTTCGTTGCGTCTTCTTTCCCCATTGAAAATGCCATCTTGCATCGTGGAATAATTAGGTGGGTTTTAAACACCCGATAAATAATCTGAACCATCGAGGTTGGCGATAACACCGCTCGGTTATCCCTGTAGCACGGAACGAACCGCTTAAGCGGTTCGTGTCCTAAGCCGACCTGCGGCGTGGTGCTACCCATCGGTAGTTTACCCGCGCGGGTATTTAGGTATATCGACGTTCGGCGATTCACCCTATTTTGCGCGGGTAGAATGCGGACTGGGTTGTGGTGAGGTTAAACCCCCACCCGTGACTGGCTCCTGGCGGTAGTTCCAGGAGGGTCACGACTGAATTGTCCGTCTGGTGGGCGACGCGGTTGCGATTGGAGTTACGCGGCCAATCGCATGCCGGCGGGCGCGAATTCGTAACAATACATATATATATATATATATATATATATATATATATATATATATAAATATATATATATATATATATATATATATATATATATATATATAAATATATATATATATATATGTTGAAAAACACTCATTGAATCGAAAAGTTACTAGAAAGTATCTGAAAATGCAAAGCCCGTCTGCTTTGTATTCGGACTTCTTCTGTATGCTAAATGGTACCTTTGACCTTTTGACCAAATTCTAAATTTGTCTTCTGCATATTCTCATAATAAAGATTTTTTTGAGAATTTGAGAGCAAAAGTTCAAATGATAATTAAAATTTCAGGTCAATTGGATGAAAATTATTGATTTTATGTCACACTGACCTTTGACCTTTTGACCAAATTATTAATTTGTCTTCTCCATTTTATCATAGTAGGGCTTTGTTGAAACTTTGATGACAAAAGTTCAAATGGTAAAAAAGTTAGTCCGGTTAAAAAAACACGCGCGCGAAACACACACACACACACACACACACACACACACACACACACACACACACACACACACACACACACACACACACACACACACACACACACACACACACACACACACACACACACACACTTGCAAAACCTCGCTTCCTGCTGTGTGGGGCACAGGTTAACTAGAAAGCCTCTCAAAGTGCAAAACCCATGCAAAGCCCTTCCTCTTTGTATTCAAACTAAACTTGATGAAAACAACAGCTGAAGTTATTTTTGGACATGAAATTAATTATTGTTTTATTTTTGGACATTAAATTCATTTTTGTTTTCTGTAATCTCATAATAAAGATTGGTTGAAGATTTGATGACAAAAGCTCAAATGGTAAAAATGTTATGGTCTGGACAGACACACTGAAGCTCAATACTAAATAAATAAAGAAACACAGAAGCGATTTTTTTTTTAAAAAACGGCCGTCTCACGCTTGATGCACTGCAGACGGGCTGATAGTCAATTTGCACTCGCTGTGATTTTGCTCTTTAACATTTTGACCAAATTATCAATTAGATTTCTCCATATTCTCATAATAAGGGTTTGTTGAAAAATGTGATGACAAAAAGCTCAAATTGCAAAAAACGTTATGACCTGGAAGCCAGTCATTATCATTATCATTTTTGTCTTTATCATTATTATTATTATGTCATTATTATGTACCATTATTATTATTACTATGATTATCTACCATTCTCATTATGTGCCATGATCATTTTTATCATCATTTTATTTTTATCATTACATATGTCATTTTCATTATTTTTTTATCACCATGTCCCATTATCATGAGTATTATTGTCATTATCATTGTTATTAATATTATTCTCATTATCACTGTATTTACCGAATCAGCCTTGAACACTTTTGATAATTTTTCCTGCCAAAAAATAAACAGTTTAGAGGGAGGGGGCTCCATGTTATTGTGCTTTCCCCCGAGCAACCACATTCGCGGAACTTCTTCCCAAGGCAAAGAAAACCCTGGTCTCATGCAGCTGTGCTGTGGCTGGCCTAATAAGGGCTATTTATAGTTACTATGACTTTGTCCTTTGACATTTTGACCCAATTATTAATTTCTAGCAGAGTATCCGCCCTATCACAAGCACACAACATGGTATTCTGAGCATACCTCTATTTGGGCAATGTATCGGCAACTGACAGCTCTGTATACACAAAAAAGAAAAAAATAACCCGGGTTACACATGAAGCAAAAACATACCTATTGCTTATTATTCAAAACCCCTCACTGCACTGGAAAATGCAGGAACAGAAATGCTGTACTGTAAATGGTGGAGACATGTAATACCCTCCCCCACCTGGAGGCGGCGCTGCACGATACACATTTACATGGAGAATTTGCGTCCCCTCCTTCCCTCACCCCCAAGACCAGAGGCAAAAATAAAAACACCCCATATGCTAATTGGAGTCATGCTGATCCTATGTAGCAAGTATATGTAATCCGCCCACAACTGTAGGAGAAACACGACAAACAAACACACACACAAACACGAGTCCATGAATTAATTATTGGAAGGATTTTTCTCAATATTCTCATATTAAAGATTTGATGAAAATTTTTTGATAAAAGCTCAAATGGAAAAGTTTATGGCCAATAAACACATACACATACACATACACATGGCTTACAAAATAGAGTCTGCTCATTTCATAATAAACAAGCGAGAGCAGATCCAGTCTCAGGTGATGTTTCACTCGCTTCCTCGTGAGCTTTCTCAGGCCGATAGACTATTGTTCCGCAAGATTTCTCAGGCCAATATACACCACTGAGTCTGAACAAATGGTTTAAGATGCTTCAAATCCAGGCTCATCTTCCATATACTGTACTATGTGTATGTTCGTTGCCTACTATTGTCTATATAATGAATGTAAACATACACTGATGGCTGCCACCGTCTAATCCTGCATGTTATTTACGTGGAAGCCTCTCCATGAGACTTTGGAACCAGTAAAAAGGCTATAAACCCAAATACAAAATACTTAATGTTTCTTCTTGATGAATTTCTCCTCCACAATTCATTTTATCGAGCAAGTTAAAAGTTTTTTTTTTGCAGCAGCTTTGCTTATTAGTTTGTGTTTATTTATGCACCTTGTTAAAGACTTGGTGGGGAGTGGAGGGAGCTGGTGTGTTGGAAATGTTAAATCGTTAGCTTGCTTAACTTTGTGCTTTCTGGTCCTGGGTTTGATTCCTGACAATCAATCATGTGGCGACAACTACCAAATGCTAAAGTGCCAGCAATGAGTAATTCGTCACAGAGAACGTGTTCCTTGTTTAAGGGTACAATATGCCGTCTGTCTCGTCTTCACTGTGGATTTGAAATTTATTGCTGGATAGTATTTCACAAGATAATGCCTTCAATGGATATATTGCAGAACTGGAGTATGGGGGTTAAATTGTGAAAATGTCTGAGCAATGGAGGAAGAGTGAGGGTTTAAGAATGTGAAGGGAGGTTTAAGAAAAGGAAAGTGGTTTGGAGGAGGTGTGTAATATATAGACAGTACTTCAGTGCCAGTAATTTACTAAAATTCCAAACTCTATGAGATGAGCATAATGTTGATCGTCTTACTTTATGCACTGGTCTGCAGCGTCCTCGTGAGGTTCCACTTTGTAAACCAGGCGCATTTAACGTTCGTAATTGTGTTCACTTTTTATAAAGGATTTATTGATAGGTGGCTATTTTTGTGATTGAGTTCATCATTTAAATAAATGGTGGTTTTATTTTTGGTGAACGCATCACTTGGTCAAAGTGTTGAAATTGCATCGGCCTGACTGCCTGGCTTCAGAACCTGTCTCACCCCAGGCAGGCTTTCATCCCCAGATCGCACCTCTGCCACCAATGGTGTGTCCGATGATAAGATGGCTTGGCAAGACGGCCTCTACCCAACCGTGACCTCACAAAAAAAAAATGGAGAAGAGAGAATTGGTAAGGATGGACATGATCCTGAAAATGCAATCATAATGGATAACAACATCAAGGAAAAGGAAAAGGAGAGTGGCAGGAGAGGAGACACTTTGGACACTTTGAAAAGGACACTTTCAAAAGGAGAAAGCCCCTTTGAAGGAGGCTCAGGGTAAAGTTGAGGCTGTTTTCAAAAAATAAAAAACTTGTTTTCTAAAACCCAATACAGATTGCAAAGCAAGCCATCAGAAGGCTTTGAGCACAAGTAAATGGGCAGTTAAGGCATATTTATGCCTTTCATATTCAAGTAACTCCCATGTACTGTTGATAAAGCCAATTATTGAACTAACTTAGTGAAAGTAAATTGCTCAGGGTGCCAGCACACATTGATCTTTTCTTTTCAAAAGGCACCATGGGATCTCAATTTGAAATTTCCACAAACGCATGCTGGCACATGAGACAATTGGTTTAATGCTGGCTTTCAAAAGATGACTTGTTCCAACTTTTGGTCCTCAGTAATAGAACCTGATTATTCAAGATTCTTGTTGTTGGTACTCCAGTGAAATTCCAGAAGGAAGGACATTTCCAGAGATCATCTTTCGAACAGCAAAATTCCATGGGTTTCACCTCTTCTCCTCAGGCTTAGCACCCTCTTCTTTCTCAGCCCTTTGACCCTCACCAAGAATTTCAGAACATACGTTTACTTCCAAAAACCCACTAATGGTTATGCTTCCAAAATCAAGGCTGAATGCACACCTCAACTCTTGCACTCCTCACTTCTCCCATTTGTGGAACCATCTTCCAGAAGCTGTGCCATCACACCCATCCCTCCAGGGCTTCAAAAGCAAGCAGTGCATTACTATCTCATGTCATCCCCCACCCTTATCCACAATCTATGTTACCCCCATGAACCCTTCTTATTGGGTTCTTATTGTGTTCAAGAATGGTCCTGCTCCCAGATTGTCCGTTCACAACCTTGTTCTTTAATGAGCCTCAAGCCGCTGTCACACCTTGAAGATTTAGGCAGCGTTTGGCGACGAATGAAAAATTTGTCTAAAACGCTGGCACACGTCGAATACGTTATGGATAAGATTTGTATACGTTAAGAGCACGCTGAAGCACGCTGGCATACGTCGTAGTACGCCTAGTACGTTGACAAATTTTAACCATGCTGAAAATTTTTCGACGTATGCCAGCGTATGACTCACACGTTCCGCATACGCTGGCCATAAGTTGTAGGCACGTTACGCGATCGTTGACACACGTCGACACACGTTACTCATAAGTCAAAACACGTCGAGGTAATGTTTAGCATACCCGAAACATATTTCTAACCTATGAGTAACGTGTTGTAGGCAAGTTACGCAATCGTTGACACAAGTCGACACATGTTACTCGTAAGTTACTCATAAGTCGAAACACGTCGAGGTAATGTTTAGCGTCAGTGTTCCAGACTCCATGTTTTTTTTTTTTCCTTCTTCGGCATGACTGTGATGTTGACACTTCGATTTCTAGTGCGGTTATAATATAATATAATTAAAAGGCTTCCGCTCAACGATTTAAATCACAACCAAACTAGAAATCGAAGTGTCAACATCATCGTCATGCCGAAGAAAAAAAAAAAAAAAAAAAAACATGGAGTCTGGAAAACTGACGGGATCCTCCTGTGTGAAGCCCATTTTTATATACCAATTCCCCTAAACGCTGCCAATACGTCATTATACGGTCGCTGTAGCTTAGTAACACGTTCAGTAAGTTATGTGGTCGTCCGGAAGATGTCAAATACATCTACATATGTCAATATGCGTTGCAAATACGTTACACATAGGTTCAAAGCACGTTACTCATAGGTTAGAAATAAGTTTCGGGTCTGCTAAACATTACCTTGACGTGTTTCGACTTATGAGTAACTTACAAGTAATGTGTGTCGAAGTGTGTCAACGATCGCATAACGTGCCTACACCTTATGGCCAGCATATGCGGAACGTGTGCATCATACGCTGGCATACGTCGAAAAATTTTCAGCATGGTTAAAATTTGTCAACGTACTCGGCGTACTATGACATATGCCAGCGTGCTCTTAACGTATACAAATCTTACCCATAACGTATTCGACGTGTGCCAGCGTATTCGGCAAAATTTTCATACGTCGGCATACGCTGGTTAAAACGTCAAG
>NC_140970.1:16663799-16693799 GCF_056783735.1 Eptatretus burgeri
ACAATGAAGTGGATTTGTGATTTTATTCAACCGTCATATTGATTCATCATATTACCAACACCTTCACTGTTATGATCACCGTGTTTTACGACTGGACTTCAGGTTGTTTTTTTTTCTTTACAATATCCAGGCTCACAGAAGAGCAAGGTGATGAAGGTATGAGCTGACAGTTGGACACAATAAGTAAGGGAATGAATGAACAGGAAAAAAGGACAGAGAGAAAGTGAGGAAACATTGCAACCTGCAAGTGAGAGGATTGGTTTAGAAATGGTTAATGGGAGTAGTAAAGATTGTTAACCAGGAGAGGGTTACAGGAAGAACACATACATCCAGGAGTTAATGTGGAGGGTCAGAGGACTGAGAGAGCAGAGGGTGCGAGACCGGAAGAGGGGTGGTAAAGAACAGAAAGACTACTGAGAGCAGCAAACCTTGTGCTTTGGTCTCATTGCAGGAGGTTCCAATAATGTTGGGAATTTTAGATCAAACATAATTCAGGAGACGCATATGATGCTGCGGTGCCAGCCATTTGGCAATTCAGCAAAAAAAGGCCTTGTAGACTATGAGTAGCCTTGATTTTCATAGGAAAGACAGATCATGGGAGGATCATGCCCAGTCTGTGGCTGACAGTGGAGGCCAGCTTTGCTGAATGGTTGACCTAGGAGAAAGGTTGAGACTGATTTTCCAGGATTGAAGGACATTTTCCATTTATCACACCAGCATCTAATCATTTCCTGGAGATGAGGAATGAAAGTGAGCCCAAGATATTGCCTTGGAGAACTCCAGTCTGCATTGGGAGAGAGGAGGAAAGGGTTCTATTGATCGCAACACATTGACTGCTTGAATGGAGGAAGTCAGAAATCTAGGAATGAAGGGACCCTTCCATGTCACAGACAGAGAACTTGGCAAGCAAACAAAATACAAGACTGTGTCAAATGCCTGAGCTTTATCCAAAGAGATGGTCCTGGCCTCTTGTTTTTGGGATTTAGGGCTTCCAACCTTTGCTGAGTGTGGTTTAACAGCCTCTCCAGAGTTGAGTAACCAGGACAAAATCTAAACTGATGGTCAGTGATCAGGCTGTTTGAAAATAGGAAAGACTTGACATCAGCACAATGAGGTGATAGCATCTGGTTTTGAATCATTCTTGTGGATTGAATGTGGTTTGATAAACTCCAGGGAGACAAGAGGCTGCCGAAGGAGAGGTGCAAATAGAGGAGAAGCAAGAGAAACAGCCCAGCAGAGCAGGATGAGAGAACATGGGAACTCATGCAAACTTGGCTAATCGCAAAATCAGGCGAGAGGTGAGATGTAACTTTCTTTACAAAAACCAGACTCGAGGCTAGATATAACTTTCTTTACCTTCTCATATGAGAAAGATACAAAATATAGTTGACAACATGTACAAGGCAGTAATATGGGGACAGAAAGTGATGAGTTGGATGCACAAAAATTGGAGGCAAACATGAAGTTTACGCAATCTGCCTTATATCGGGCAGAGTCTACAGAGATACCTTTTTGGGGTTATGGAGGGGGTGGAGGAGGAGCATATGCCGGAGATGTAATTTACAAGGTGCCAACATGACTTTGGCGAAGGAGACTGGTTGGACAGTTCAACATTGAAATTTGTAAGATGATGTTGTCTGGTTTGCCTCGGCATGGATGAGTATTTATGATCCGTATGCAGTGACATAAAGTTACCCACTTCGGGATTGCTTTCCATGTTGAAAGAGCACACCGCTTGACCACATCCAACTTCCTGCAGGATTCAGTATTCCAGGGCCTCGAGGATGGATACAATAGCTGCAAGCAGGATGGGATAAACCGATGCACGAGAGAAAGTAGGCTTTTGTGAAAGTACCCCAGGCAGAATCAATGTTTGATGTCATGTAGATTTCAGCCCAATCCTTATATGAGGGCAGATAGCAGTCTCTGCTCGTTGGTCTGTGTGAACATATCGCTCTTACAATGCCCACAGAGAAATGGACTTTGACAAGAACATAGTCAGAAGAGCCAAGAAGGGCAGATGTTTGATGATAACAGGAGAGGTTGTATGGAAAGTTGATCATAACGCGATACAGGAGAAAGGACAAGCATAGTTTCAGAGTTTAAAAAAAAAAATTGGCAGTGTCGAGGCTTGTGAAGGAGTGTGAACACACAATGGACCAGGACATAATAGAATGAAAAATAACAGTAGACAGGGGGTGGGGACACACCAATAGAGGGAAACTTGAGGGGATAAGGGATATGTCAAAAAATGAGAGCAACGGGAAGGATACAGCTGCAAATCTTTATCACAAAAGTGGAAGGGAAAACTGGAAACCTGAAAAGAGGTGGACTCGGGGAGGGTTTGTATGCGTAGAAAAGATAATAATAGATGGGGGATGACCTGAGATGTTGAAGAACAGCTGTTTTGAAGCCCTGAACAGAAGATTGAGACTGAATAGACTGAGGAAGTTGGTTCCACAGGAGGGGGATACAAGAGAAATGAATGAGTGGAGGTGAGCAGTGAGTCTGGATTTTGAGAGTTTCACCAGAAGGGGATTACTGACAGACTGATTACTGAGAGTTTTTTTTTTTTTGTGTGCCCTTCCATAACCATGGAAGGGTGCAGAGCACAGAAAGAACAGAGGGTGCAAGACCAGAAACAAAGCAGTAGAAGACAGAGAGACCACTGACCTATCTGTGATGTGAGAGTGATAGGTCCATAGACTCAGCTTCATCCCAGAAGATTCCAATGACCTTGAGGGCCTTGGTTTCCATGGTATCAAGTTGAGCAGGGGAGAGCAGTCATCCATAAAGCTGCAGATGAAGGCCTTGAAAGGAAGTGAAAAATTCAGTTGTGCCAAGGAAAGACTTTGCATGATGAAGAATGCCAAGTCGGCAATTGTTGGAAGGCAACTTATAAATGTCGTTTGCCTAAAGAAGCCCAAAAGTTTGAGTGACTGAACCTCTTCAAGAGGATAGTTTAGGTAGTAGATGAGAGGGTTCGCCAGATGGTATTTTCGGTGAAATAGAGTGAGAGTATGAGATTTGTCAGTATTGAATGACATATTCCAGGTGTTTGACCAGCTCATGACACAATTAAGGTCTTCAGAAAGAGAAGAGGCTGCTGTCTGCCTATCTGAAGGATGAGAGACGTGAAGGGAGTGGAGAGAGTGGAGTTGTCAACAAAGATGTATGGAGGATTTTCCAAAGTGAGAGATCGTTGATGAAGATTATTTTGAAATAAGACTGGCCCAAGATCTGCCTTGGGGAACCCCAGCCTTGACAGGGAGAGGAGAAGAAAGGATTCTGTTAAGAGCCACACGGCTACGGGAGTAAAGGAAGTCAGTAACCCAAGAATAGAGTAGGCCTTGGATGTCAAAGGCAGAGAGTGTGGAGAGCAAAGCAGGGCACCAGACTGCATCATATGCTTGAGATATGGCGAGAGATGGTCCTGGTGTCATGTCTGAAATTAAGGGCCTCCATCCATTGTTGGACGAGCAGAAGCAGCATGTCCAAGATAGAATGACCGGGTCTGAAACTGAACTGATGATCTGAGATGAGGTCGTTGGAGAAAAGGAAGAATTTGATGTTAACTGCAATGATGAATTGCATGACCTTGCTGATGATTGAAAATAAGCTGAGAGGTCTGTTATTAAGAGGATCCGTTTTTAAACCTTATTTGTGTAATGTGGTGATGTTGGCTGATTTCCAAGTGGATGGAAGATATCCAAGAGCAAATGATAGGGTGAATAGAGCAGAAAGAGGATGTTCAAGAGCAGCAGAGCAGGTTTTTAAGACATGTGCTCTGATGGCATCTTGGCCAGTAACAGAAGTAGAGTCGAGGGTTGCCAGAAATGTCTCCACATTCTCAGGTGAAGTAGTTGGGTGTGACTGGGTAGGGTAGGTACAAGGTGACTGTGTCATAGTGGGGTTCAGGGGTCAGGAAACACGAGGGTGGGAGAGGATAGATCAGCCAGATAGATAGATCCCCCATACTATTATTCACAGACCAGTGTTTGTGTGTTTGTCGCACTACTTCTCCTCCAGTTCTGGCCTGATTACATCCAGACTTGCTGCTTAGGATCAGCATGACCCAAATTAATATATAAGGGGTGTTTTTTTATCTTTGCCAGTGTTCTTGGCGGTTCAGGATGGGCAACGCAAATTCTCCATGTAAATGCGTGTCATGTTGTGCCACCTCCAGGTGGGGTAGAATATTACAAGTCTCCACCATTTTCAGGACAGTATTCCTGTCCCCCTCGTTTTCCAGTGCAGTGAGGTGTTTTTGAATTATAAGCAGTCAGTATGTTTTGTTTTTTTTCATGCTTGTAACTCGGGTTGTTATTTATTTTTGGGCCGACACAGAGCTGTCACTTGCCTAAACACCGCCCGAATAAAGGTATGCATCAGAAGAACGTGTTGCATGCTTGGAACAAGATCACCCAAAGGGCGGGTACTCTGCTCGTAATGAATAAATAGTGGTAAGAAATACTAGAAAATAAAAAATAAATACCTGAAGGTAAAAAATGAATAATTAAGGAATTTGAAAATATAATTTAAAAAAATAATGATAATTCTTAAAATATGAATAATAATTAAAATTAAATGAAGAGGACTGATATAAATAAAAGGAGAGAGAAAAGTGGGAGAGCTATGAAAATAGAAAAAGGAGGGCAGGAGAGAGAAAAAGGAGAGGGGAAGCAAAAGAGGGAGAAGAGCAAAAGGGAAGGGAAGGAAGATAAAATAAATTAATGTCAAAAAAAAACCAGGAAGGGTAAGGGAAAGGATTGAAATGTTATTGGGGTCTAAATGAAGTCGAAATGAAAGAAAAGTTATCATTGATCCAATTGGGAGCCAACATGCCGATTCTGAAGATGTCATTGATCTTTGCGCGAGTGATTGTGTCCATGATGCTCGAAAAGAGAAAGATACCGGAGACTGCTATATTATATGGCTCAACATGTGCCCGAGGATTTTCCTAGTGCATTACTGAATTTGGAAATCAACTATTTTTTAACTCAATAGATCAAAGGTCAACTCAAGGTCAAACTTCTAAAATCATGAAATTTCAACTGAAAAATCTTTAATTTATACCCGATTAACCTGGAAATTAAGCAGAAATTGCAAAGTCCATCACTGAATTTGGAAACCAACAATTTTTGAGGTCAAAATGGCAAAGGTCAACTCAAGGTCAAACTTTTAAAATCATCACTTTCAATCTGAAAAATAATCAATTTTCAACCGAGTCACCTGAGCTTTGATGAAGACCCCTTAAATTTTAATTTTAATCCAAATGAAATGGGCAATTTGATGTATCCATGGCAACCTTTGGAGAGGGGGTGGATTTTACAAATATTGTGCTCTCTGTATGACGTCTTTTTGTTGTTTTTTTGTTTGTCTGTTTGTGTGCAGGCTATCTTAAAAAAAAATTGTCGACGGATTCAGATGTAATTTGGTGGAGAGGTTGGGTGTGTGACAAGGCCAAATTGATTCAATTTTGGTGAAGATCCGAATTCGGATCCGGATACGAGATTTATTTAATTTTTAAAGTGAATCTTCACCAATGAGAGATGGGGCTAAAACGTAATGTAGCCTGATATCTCAAAAACTTATTGGCCCGACATGTTCTCATGGATCAGGCATTGCATGACAGAGGTATGTGCTC
This sequence comes from Eptatretus burgeri, assembly GCF_056783735.1. Classification (NCBI taxonomy): domain Eukaryota; kingdom Metazoa; phylum Chordata; class Myxini; order Myxiniformes; family Myxinidae; genus Eptatretus; species Eptatretus burgeri. The sequence goes on from NC_140970.1 coordinate 16,669,447, forward strand.
TACCGAGTGCCCTTCTCGTTGTTAATATTATTATTATTATTTACTCCCCTCTTTGAAGTTACTTAAGTCAATGAAATCTAATGTCCTGTCACTTTTTTGTCAATCATTTTCACTTTTCTCCCAGTCTCAATCCCTTTGACCTTTAACCCATTAACTCTGACCCTCCCTGTCAAAACCACTCCTGCTCCCAACCACCCCCCTTTCCCCATATGCTTCCAGACCCCTGACCCCTGACCCCCAACCCCATTCTGACACACCCACCTATGACTCACTCCAATTCCATATCAGTGCTCACTCCCTATCCCTTCTCTCTCTTTGGCTCCAATGAAGGGTTATATCATCTGAAGTGCCAGATGCTTTTTCTTTTCCCATGGTGGTTCATCTACATCATTGAATGTTTTGTTTGTCATCTGTTGTTCGACAATAAACTGTCGGATTCATGCTTTGCAGGCAAGATGTTGTATCACAAAACGTGACGTGCGTCGGATGGACGTTGTGCTGGGTGCTATCGTTAGTTGGTGGATGATAAAGAACCCACAGCTTTTCTTCTGTGAGAATGTAGGCGAGTTATTGCTGGTAGTCTGCAGGACAAATTCCAAATTAATACAACTAATCAGTACCAGCCTAACGTCAGCTTGGCCAACCAGTCTGTGAAAGACTTATGTCGATCTACATCCTGCAGCCGACCCCGTAAGAACACACACACACACACACACACACACACACACACACACACACACACACACACACACACACACACACACACACACTAACCCACACTTGGCAAATGTGGTGAGTGTGCAAACACCCCTAAGCATGAGTCAAAGGAGATATTTGTCCTGTGGTGGAATTCTGACCTGAACTAGCCCGTTGGAGAATAGGATTAAGGTCAGTTAGAATGGGATATAATAAGTTAGGATAGGATAGGTTAGGTTGGGTATAGAAATCCATTGTGATAATTATATATTTACTGTTGCATGTTGTTTTATCTAGGTTTCACTGAAATGTCATTCATGGTGTCCCCTTTGATTTAAAGCAATAACGGTAAAAAAAAATGATATCTCATAAAAACATGCTATTTATTCCTTTTATTCTCCACCTTGAAACAACTCTGAAAATATGATTTTTTTTTTTTTAAACTGTAATCCATGTGAAAATTCTGCAAACCATGAAGCCAGTGATTAAGCACCATTTTGTAACAAGATGATTCAGCCAAAGTCCATGTATTTGTGTTTCGGCAATTTGATGTAATACATGTCAGATAAACTTACTTGTCGGTGGTATTGTTTTGTTCACGGTTAACGGTTAAAAGAGATTTGCAGGCCAAAAAAAGTAAATACTCCATGTTGGGAGTTTCGACTTTAAACACCGAAACAATTTCTCGCATTAAAATTTTACCTTTTAAAGATTATTGGACGTTTTGAGTTCAGGAAATTTTTATTTCTTAAAAACTTTTAACACGTGGAAATCACAAACTAGTACTTAGCATGTAAACACATTCCCACTTTATTTGTTGATAACTGAACGTTGTATTCACGACATAAATGTCTCGTAAACCCTCTACCATGGTGTAAAGTTTATTCGTATGCAGCACCTGGCTACTGGTTCCATCATATGTAGGAGCACAGTTGCAATGTTCATGCAGTACACCCTGTAGGTTAAGGTAGGAATTTGGAATATTTTAAGGGTTCCTGCAAGTCCGACAGGATAGTACAAAGGTAGTGCAGTCTGGGTTTGATTCCCAACCCGACTATAAACTGTCAGACAGGTGCTTCGCAGGCAGAGTGTTGCATAAGAAAGTGTGTCGTTCCTCGGATGGAAGTTAAACTGCGTCCCATCCGCTAGCATGAGTTGGTGGACGTTGAAGATTCCACGGTGTCTTTCGCAAAGAGGTGAATTATTGCTGGCATCCTGAACAAGTTACAACTTTCTTCCTGAACCATCTTCACTCGAATTTCCAGGCCAGTTTGTGAAAGATTTTGGCCAAAAACTTTGCACGGCCAGCCCCACAAAAAGGTGAGAATATTTGGGGGTTGTTAAAGAAGGAGTGTTCAGGATGATGATTATGATCGCCTACTTACTGTGTGTAAAAGTCCCCATGAGATCTTCAACTTCCACGAGCAGATGCTGGCGGACGCATCCCAAGCTTAATGTCCATTCCGATGGATGGCACACTCATTGATTTATTGGCCTTCCAGTGTAACACCAGGTCGAAAGTATATATGCAGAAGTTGTCTAACTTGTAAAGGCTAGTGTCGACCTGACAGTTTATAGTCGAGTTGGGAATCAAACCCACCTTAACACTTTCACTCACTCACCGTTCCCCTCACATCCTTTCACTTAACTTCAAAATACCTCTACCTCAAAGATTTCACTTAAATCCCTTGTTTCCAAGAAATTTTAAACTCGTTTAGGCTGGAACTTTTTTGAGCTCAAATCAAACATCGTTTCTCATGTGTGTGTGCAGTACCTCGGATGGACGTTTAACGGGTGTCCTGTCCGCCGGCATTACTGGGTAGACGTTAAAGATCCCACGGTGTCCTTTGCAGATAGTTGTCCACCTATTGCTGAGATCCTGGACAAATTCCAAATTCCTGTCCTAACCTACAGTGGGCATCGCATCCGTGGCACAGCCACACCCTCAGCCAATTATGCTACCCCGCAGCCTTGCTGCTGCAAACAAACTAAGAAGTTGCAGTTATAACATAAGAAATGTTGATCTCATTTTACTGAAGATTGTAGTTGATTAATTTCCAAAGGTAACAATCTTCTCCAAATTCGAAATTTAATCATATTAAAATTTGGCAATTCTCCATATGTGGGTATGTCTGAACCTCATCGAATCGAATAATATTTTGCATATGTGCCCGGGGTAGCCAGGGTCAGGTCTGAGATACAAAATAATCCCTCTTTGCCCCCACCATGAGAGTGGGAAGATAATATGGGATTTTTTTCTTGTGCACATTTAATCGTGCAAGTGGTTTAACCACTGAATCTGGCCAGAGGGAGGGGTATTGACACCATTTCTCACTTCTCGAGGGAGCAAGTATTACCGGCAGCTTTCAAAATTCCAATAAAATTCTAAAATCTTGAAAGTAGCATTAATTTCCAAAAACAAACAGAATTGAATAACTAATTTGAATCATCTGTCTAGAGCACCAAAGTTTGCATAAATGTTATAAGTTAGGACTATAACTTTGGAATGACTGATCTGATACCAACACATTATTATCTATAGATGAATTTGTCACAAGCTACCATGGAAACATAACTATGGTGGAATATTCTGCACAATCGAGATTTATATTCAGCATGACTGATCACAAGTTTATTTGAGCAAGTCAAAAATCCTTTGGATGATTTCATTCGTAATGCAATTCTTCTTGTCGTGTCATTTTATGAAATTGAAATAGATTTTCACTGAAGAGGTATTGCTAATAAATATAAGTAATGTTAATATTATCATTGTCATCCTCTTCACCTGGATCTGATTTCCTGTGAGAGGCTGACCATCTACGGAACTTACTGAGAGCTGCTGCAAAATTGTAAGGTGTTAAATGCCATAAACCGCGAAAGATGTCAACTCTACACTTCATCTGGCCAGGATAGTGGAAATTTAGGAAGATGGAACATTGGATGAAGTTGAAATTAAGCAAGTTTTGTATTTCAATGGTCAGTTCTTTCAAAAGATACAATGAGATATTTTATGTACAGATTGCACATGAAACAGCCGACATAACAGTTCCGATGGAAGATAGTGAACTCGTCAATGCAGTACCCTGCTGCTGTCACTGGCCCGTACAGTAATGTTAATCATATTTGATTCAGCTCGGAGTCTAATCCAGGACCAACTGATCAGTCATGAAAACGAATTAGGTGTAATATGAATTTTTAAATTACCATTATTAGTATTATTATTGCTCCTATTATTATTATTAGTATTATTACTGGAACTACCAAAGAGGTACCTATATGCCACAGTATATGGGCAAAAATATGAAAGAAGGACAAAGGGTGCAAATTATTTAAACATACTAACATACTTCATACTGCAGCTATTCTTTAAGAATTTTTGTTCTGGTGTTCTGACCGAAAGCAGGTATGATGGTGCTAAAGCATCTCTGTGACAAGGATGACTCTGGGTAGTTTGCCTTTGCCTTCCCAACAGTATTCATGGTAAATATTTCTAAGTTTGGCCATGGCGCCGGCACAAATTCGCGAACTCTTGGTGGAAGACACCTGGAGTTTGTTTGGTTTGGCCTGGAAGATTCAACGTCCACCAGTTAATGCTTGCAGACGGGACACTCAGGTTAAAGTACAATGTAGGGACGGGACACTTTATGATGCAACGTCCTGTCTGCGAAACATCAATCAGGCAGTATAGGGTCATGTCGTGAATCAATCTTGGCAACTCAAATGCAAGTGCGCTACCTCTGCACCAACCTATCGACATTATTTAAAATAGGGATTCACTAAATATGGCGCCCTGTCCAAAACCTAGCTTTTCTGGGTTGCGCATTTCAGAAATTTGAGTGTTTTGTCTTTCACACTCCAACGACACCTTTTTTCAAGTCGACGTTGTTCAATCCCACTTGCCACTCAGAGACTATTTCTACAGCCACACATTACACCCTCATTATTTTCAGTTGTCATGAACCCTGAATTCAAATCTCAAGTTTGGTCGAGATCAGCAAAAATCTAGAGGTGTCAGTGAATAAACAGACCATTCCCTATTTGTAGTATAAATTGCAGGAGCAGTAGTAGTAGTAACAAATGTAGGGACGGCATGAATAACTGATGTAACGTGTTAGATAGGGTGATGTAATAAACACTGGGTAAAAGTACAATGTAGTTGAGACATTTATAAGTGTGTGTGTGCTTTCCTTGCTTTCCTTGCTTGCCTTATCATAATGATGTTGTTGACCCACTTCTGCAGAAATCTAATTTTAATTTTCGAGTTCCACGATTTATGTGATACTCGTGGAGTACCCTCCCTACGGGCGATCTTGTTCCAACCAAGCAACATATTCTTCTGATGCATACCTTTATTTGGGCAAGGTATAGGCAACTAACAGATCTGTGTAGGCAAAAAAAAAATCTGAGTTACATGCATGAAGCAAAAACATACCCACTGCCTATAATGCAAAACACCTCACGACACTGGAAAACGTGGTAACAGGAATACTGCACTGTAAATGGTGGAGATTTGTAGTGGTGCATTCCCCCACCTGGAGGCGGCGCTATACGATACACGTTTACATCGAGAATTTGCGTCCACCCCCTTCAAGACCACCGGCAAAAATAAAAACACGCTGATGCATTAACTTGGCTCATGCTGATCCTATGCAGCAGGTCTGGATGTAATCAGCCCAGAACTGTCAGAGGAGTCACGTGACAAACACACACACACACAAACACACAAACACCATTCTGTGAATTACAGTGAGGAAGGAAGAAGGATACTGGGGAGAAAAAACAAACCTGGAAACCTGTTACAATTTTTGATGCTGTGTCACACAAGTAACTGGAAAGTTCATAGAACGCGATACCGCACACACTAGAGTTCAAGTATATACTTCACTTCTAATAAAATAATGATTTTAAAGACCATTTTTTTTAAAATCCGGAAATTTCTTGCGACTGAAGAAGTTTTATACACAACCCATATTCACTTGCGCTCTGTTTTTTTATTGGTACACCAGCAAATCTTGCTGTAATAAGACGACGTTGTGTCGCAGTTTAGGAGATGAAGACTTTATTGATCACCATAGAACGCATCAATCGGCATTGTCAAGAGCCAAATCGGTGGCCTCTTTGTCACCCCGATACTGTACCCTCTCATGCTATATATCGATATGCAGTACTGTATATCATGGTTCTTGGAAGTATTATGAAGGCAATTTGTGTTCTACACTTTTCAAGTGTATAATTCAATTTAAATAAACGTTTAAAGAGGTTTAAAGACACACAGACAAATTAATTCCATGTTGGACCACCGATTTACCCAGTGTTTTTTTACATCACCCTATCTTACACGTTGCATTGGTTATTCGTGCCTGTTGTATGTGTCCATTGTGATATCCTTGAAAACAGTAAGCTTCCTGGTTGAAATGATTTTCCATTTTGTTTGACTGCAAGCCAGGCAGACAGAATAAAAAAAAGATTATCTCACTCCTCTCTGTGCATATGCAATTGGGACAAAGTCAGAGCCAAAGTATGGTAAAACGAGGTCTTCCTATTCATGTTCCGATCAAAATATATCATTCCATTTCAATATGTTGTTCCTCGATCATAAACTGACAATCATAAACTGATAAGACAGACGGACAGACATGAACCAGTTGATTAACCCCGCTTTTCGTTTTGCGTGCGCGGGGTAACAATTTATTATACAACTGATTTTTTTTAAAAATGAAGTATCAATGATGTCGAAATGTCATTGATTTGGTGCTTTTGAGTTGCACTCTGGTATGATTGGTAGGATAGAAGAGGTTGTTGCTCCCGGTGAAGAACGCCACTTTTGTTTTTACAACCTTTTAAACATCCAACAATTTTTGTAAAAACTTCAAGGAAGTATCGATTATAATAATATAATATAAAAACAATTATTTAAATATAAAGAACAATGGTCTCATTTTCTCTAGTTTGCTTTTGTTCTAATATTGAAAGATAGTTAATAGCATGGACTGTCTCATGATGAAAATTGGTTGTGTGGACATAGACATTTATCTTTTGATGTCCACTGACGACGTCATCAGTATTTCTTAGTGGGAGAGGCTGCAGCAGTTATTGTTCCAATGATGTTAAAAAAAAAAATATCTAAAGTTGTAACTCCTGCAAATACTCACTTTTGAATTCAATCTTGTAAATCTGTTGTTAATATTTAGCAAGGCCATAACAAACCAACTTGCCTATAAGGGGGTTGTACTTGCTCTTTGATAGAAATACCACAATGTTTTTTTTTTGACTGTGGCATCTTTAAGGCCTACAGTTGAAAATGTATGTAATGCGAGCTATGAGCTTGGGGTTTAACTCCAACTCACACACTGATTTAATTTGGATTTGCTGTGAATTTGCATCGCTGGCAGCGCTGGCAAACAGGCTGCAGCTGCCTTGGCATGGGGTTTCTACGACGCCCATTAGAGGCACAGGACTTGTTTCGACAGAGAGGCAGGCAAGCGAAGAACTTATTTACCATATTCTTATACTGCAGCTTTTAAACCGTATTTTTTTTGTGTGTTATTTTCCTTTCCATAACTTGCATTGTATTGTCATGACCTTTGTTTACAACTTTCACCATGTCAAGACTATTTTCATTTCATGACATGCAGTTATAGCAATGCTGGGTGCATAAGGTCAGCTCATGGGTTTTCTGGTTATCGGTCAGAATTTACATAAAGTGTGTGTCCCAGGCATTCCTTTCCTGAAGTAATTCTCTGTAGACTACTGTAGTAGGACCTGTTACCCACTATAGTATATGAGAGTATTACTCTCAAATACTACAGTTATAACTGTAGCATTTTTGCTTGGTGTGTTTGTGTGTGTGTGTGTGTGTGTGTGTGTGTGTGTGTGTGTGTGTGTGTGCATGCGTGTGATGGTGCCTCTTTGTTCATAGGGAGCAATATCGATCTCATTCACGACATATATTCACTACACTCCTATTGCTGGCAATTTTTATGTTTCTTTCAGGACATTCATTCACAAATCAGTCAAACGGTCTCACGAAGCATGAGTGTTTTATCCCAGGTATACAGGAGGTTGGGGGGTAGAATCTTTTAAGATATTCCAAGAGAAAAATTTTCTGCATTTCTTTCCAAATTTTACACCAAAACTGTTGACGCTGGAAGGTGATGGCTCGAAAGGTTCTCAGGAACCCCTTACCGAGTGGGGGACTCGTAACAACAGGAGAAAAATGGCACCTGATTGTCAAGGCTTCAAACTTTTCATGACATCATTTGTTTTTCTCCTCTTGTATGCTAATTGCATTGTAGGACAAGGTCACACCTCCCTTGATAGCATCTTATTCTTATTCTTTTCGTATGTAGCACAGCATCATTTGTCGGAGGCACGACTGTGCTACGAACACAGTGCCCTTGAAGCTTGGAAGAAGAATTTGGAATTTGATCATGGTGCCATTGAAAGCTCACCCATTCTTTGTGAAGGACACCATGGATCTTTAACCTCCACCAACTAGTGCTGGCAGACGAGACAAACAGTTTAACGTCCACTTCAGGGACATCACACACATTGATGAATCACCTCACCTGCAAAACACCATGATAACAGTTTATAGCTGGACCGAGATTCGAACCCAGGCTAGACAGCTTAGAAGTGAGTGTGTGCACCTCCAGACTATCCTGCCAACTCCTTTTCTTGATTGATAGGTGGAAGAAGAAAGGCTTTATCAGCCTTTCAGGACATTAATTCACAAATTACCAGTGTATAGAATATATCTTAGAAACAAGAAAAATACTAATCAGAGATTGCAGACCCTTGCCAGGACTTGTTTTGTGTGGTTTATTTTGTGTGGCGTTTGTGTACTGGCGTGTTACGTAATTAATGAGACATAACTAGAACTGCCACTTTATAAGTGCTGGCTGGCAGTGAAGACCGGGTACCAAGACATCCCGCTTTGATGAAACCCGTTAATCCACCCCAAACCCACCTCCTTCAAATTCCCTGCTTTCCTTCCTGAAAGCCCCTATAATGTCCATTTGTAAACCCCGAGTTCCCCGCCCCATCCCTCTCCCTTCCACAGATCTCCTAATGTCTATGTTCCCCACTGCTTTGTCCTTCCCTCTCCCGCCCCTCTTGTTTCATGCCCCCCTTGCTGTGCGTTGTGTGTTAGCTCTCATACGAGCCTCAACAAGGTATACCAAAAAAATAAAAATACCCCTCCCCCCCCCCCCACTTTGATCGAACACCTGACCCTGACCAATGACATTTATTATCATTATTGAATTTAGAATGGGATTAAAATAAATTCGATTCAAATCAAATGGAAAACCAAATAGGTGCAAGTCCTGCATTGGAGTAATCAGAAGGAACCCAAACAAGCAAAAAGCAAAGATGAGGTCATCAGGAGGAATTTGGATCAGATTCGCATTTCAGCTGCTACTCCTCGGCCCTCAATCCCATCCAAGCACAGCCAAGTGAGCCTTATTCTAAAAAAAAAAAAAAAATCAAAAAGACCCCAGATCAAAAAAATAAAATTATCCTGGCTGCTAAACCATGTGTCCGATTATGTTGAAATTTAAAATATATATTCCCCATCATTACTTGATTATAATTGTGAAATTTCGTATGAATCGATGAAGCGGTTAAAGAGAGAATTTAAAAAAATAGATTTTTGCTCAATCTAATATGGCTGTCAGACCATGTGACTTCAACTATTCATGAATATCCTGGTATCTCCAAGGCTTGGAGAATATTTGTGTGAAGTTTCCCCTCGATCTGTCCAGCCGTTCTGGAAAAAGTGATTTTTATAGGTTTTAGGGTAAATCCAATATGGCTGCCAAACCATGTGACCTATAACATCATATCTGTGAACCTTTTGTTCCTCATGGATAGGTGGTCGTTCTTGTAAAGTTTTGCCTCAATCTGTTCAGCCATTTCAGAGAAGGCTTTTTGAAGTTTTTTTTTCAAAAAACAATATGGCTGCTAAATCACATGGCCGATGACGTCATCAAATTTTTTTCTGTGGACCATTTTATCGCTCGATGACCCTCAAATTTTCTTGCTGATCAGATGTAGCGTTCTACATATGCAATTATGACATCATAACGAAGGCACCTATGATGTCATTAAAAGATCATACTTATTTGCCGTGATGAGTACTTGCAAGTTGCCAAGTTTCGATTTTTTTTTTCCTTGGTGCAGTTTCAGAGATACAGAGGTCCAAAGTTTTTCCGTTTTTCCAACATGGCACACCACGTGACATGTGATGTCATAATAATTATCAATACAACATTCTACATGAGTAGTTGCTCTGATGGTGAAAATTTCATCTCAATCTGACAAGTAGTTGCAGAGAAAAACACAATCTCTGTGCGGACAAACAGACAGACAGACAACAAATGAAAAATCGCTCCGAGAAAGACAACGTGGTGAAATGGAACAGCACTCGGAAGAGCACATACTGCCAGGCTAAATAGTTGACATTTTGTATGCCACTGGTAGGTGAGATCTGAATCCAGACCTTACCCAAAATCGAATGGGCTTGTTCTTGTCACCTAACCAACTCATCCACCTAGTTTTGTCATAACTCATCCATAACTTTTTTAGACATCATGCTATACATAGTTTTTGGCCCCATCTCTCAATGGTGAAGAATGACTTCTCTCGTATCCGGATCCGCATTCGAATCTTCACCAAAATTGAATCAAACAGTCCATTTCATACACCCAAGCAATCCACAAAGTCTCTGCGGAATTCATCCATAACTTTTTGAGATATCGTGCTCTATGTCGTTTTTGGCCCCATCTCTCAAAGGTGAAGAATCTGTTAAAAATTAAAAAATCCTCATATAAAGATCTGGATTCGGATCTTCACCAAAATTGAATCAATTCTTCCTAGTGACACTCCCAACCAGTCCCCCAAGTTTCTTGCGAATCCATCATTAACCTTTTGAGATATTGTGCAATATATCATTTTTGGCCCCATCTCCCAATAGTGAAAAATCTGTTAAAAATTAAATAATCCTCATATAAAGATCTGGATTCGGATCTTCACCAAAATTGAATCAATTCTTCCTAGTGACACTCCCAACCAGTCCCCCAAGTTTCGTGCGAATCCATCATTAACCTTTTGAGATATTGTGCAATATATCATTTTGGCCCCATCTCCCAATAGTGAAGAATCTGTTAAAAATTAAATAATCCTCATATAAAGATCTGGATTCGGATCTTCACCAAAATTGAATCAATTCTTCCTAGTGACACTCTCAACCAGTCCCCCAAGTTTTGTGTGAATCCATCATTAACCTTTTGAGATATTGTGCGAAATATCGTTTTTGGCCCCATCTCTCAATAGTGAAGAATCACTTAAAAAATTCTCAGATCTGGATCCGGATTTGGATCTTCACCAAAACTAAGCAATGCTGTCCTTGGAAGGTCACCTGCACACACATTTTTTTTTCAGAACGATCGCTTGAAAACTGTGGCCAAAAATCGTTTGACAAACAAACAAACAGACAGACTGACAAACACGGTAGAACAACATAATTGGCTAGAATTTTTTTTGCCAAGTAACCAACAAACAACAAGACTCAAATGCAACACCCTCTCCTTCGGCGAGGGTAACAAACAGGCCCAAATGCAATACCTTCTCCTTCGACGGGGGTAAAAAGCGACAAAAGCAACAATAAGGATAATTTGATAATGTCAGCTAACATAAAAAGATGAGTGATATATTTTGCAAACACAAATCATATATTTCATTGGCAAATTCAAATTACATTTATCTCATAAACTTGTGATGCCAAGAGAAAAATGAAACGGTGAAGAGATAATGCCTTGGAGAGCATTTTGTAGATTTAACTCCAACTTCTGCTTGTGTGTTTCAAAAAAATAGCCCCATAGGGGTCAGGTCAGGTCAGGTCAGGTCAGGTATTGGAGCATGCGCCAGAGCAGCGCGTCGCTGCATCTACTTTCTGCCGGTACTCCAGGGGCCTCCGTCTGGCCATCCCCCAGGCAGAAGCCTAGCCGATCTCCATCTGTTTGAGATGCTGATCAATCTGCTGCAACTACGAGGCACGTGGTCGGCCCACTGGCCTCCTCCACTCACGAGGCTCCTTCACTGAGAGAATCTGGTGAGCAGGATCAGCGTCAGGAAAACAAGCCACATGACCATACAGCCACAGCTGATGCTCACAGACTATGCAGGTACCAAACCTCATTTGAGTCTGCCTCAGCAAACTCTAGTTGGATACAACATCCGACCAGTGATAGCCAAGGATTCTCTGAAGAGAACTGGTACCAAAGGAATTCAATCTCTGTCTCAGATCTCTGGTCAGAGTCTAACTCTGACATCCATAGAGCAAGAATGGAAGCACTAAGGACCAGAAGACTCTCATCAGAAGACTTTCATCCGCTTGCCCAACCACCGACAGTGCCACACCCCATGATCCAGTGAATCCATGACTCCCCAGGCTCAACCCAGATGTCTATTGACCTCTGGTTCACAGCCAGCAGAGACATGAGTATCACTGCCAAGGTAAGTGAATCTCTCCATGATCAACATCCTCAGCACAAACAGGTACAGACAAGATAGCAGCATCCAATATGTCATTGAAAGCCTGGATCTTGGTTTTGACCCAGGAAACCTGTAATCCTATGGCTCCAACTCCTCTTTCAGCACCTCAAGTACCCAAAAAGGATATCCAGAGTCTCCGCAAGGATGACTGCATCATCTGCAAAATCAAAATCAGAGATCTTGACATTCCCAAACGATGCACCGCAGCTTGATCTCTCCGATGTCCTCCCCAGCATCCAGCCCATGCAAGTGCTAAAAAGTGTGGGAGCCAGTATACACTCCTGACGAACTCCAGTAACAACTGGAAAAAAATCAGAGATGGTATCACCACATCTCACATCACTATCAGTACCAGAGTGTAGTTGAGACATCAGATTGATCAGTTTTGGTGGCACCCCACAAACACCAATAATTCACTCACCTGAATTGAACGCTTTGCAGAGATCAACAAAAGCTACAAGCAGCCCCTGCCGAAACTCATTTGCGTTCGGTAAGGACCCGAAGGACAAGGACACAGTGAATTGCTGACCTCATTGGTGTAAAGCCTGACGGCTCTGGGCGCTGGTGCTCAAGCAAATGGTGGCAAACCCTATCATGAATTATCCGAGCAAAGACCTTGCCCGGCACTGAGAGGAGCATCACCCCTCGGTAGTTGTTGCAGTCTTGGTGATCACCCTTCCCTTTCCAGAGAGGGACAACAAGGCCCCTCTTCCAGTGAGTTTGGATGATGCCTGTGTTCCAGGCAGAGCACAGAGCTGCATGCAACAACATGAGTACAGCATTTCCACCAGCGTTGAGAAGTTCAGCGTGGATGGCACAGATCCCAGGAGCTTTACCCCATTTAAAATGGTTCACCACAGCCTCTGTTTCCACAAATGAAGGTGGATCAGTTGACTGGAGGGTCAGTAATAGGGACAGTAACACCCCTGACATCCAACTCAACAGCTGGTGGATCAGCCTGTTATAGCCACTCAAAGTAACCGGCCCAGCGAGCCTTAACTTCGGACTCCTTTGTCAAGAGCCCACCAGCCTCCGCTCTACCGGCAGTACACCGAGGGACTGGCTTGGAGGAACGCAATGCTTCAATTCCCCTGAAAGCAGGACGAGAATCACTTGACCACAGGTGATGCTCTATTCCCTACAGATTCCTCGCACATAGACGTCCTTCTCCACCCTCTGCGCACGTACAGTTTTACGCCTCAACTCCCTGAACAGCTCAGCTCTGCCACTAAGCCTGGCCCTTGGACTCTGATCAATGGTATCCGGTGTCCCTTGAGAAACGAAATTCTTCTTCATCCTCCTGTGAGTTCCAAGACATCCACTGGTGGTCTTGATGGTGGTCGAGAAGGCACTCCACAACACTTCAGGATTCCCCAAAGCACCCAGACCCCTCAAATTCCCACTCAGCCTGTTTGTTAACTTCTCAGCTACACTCTCATCCTTGAGCTTACCAATGTCCATCCTAGGCTGGGATGGTACCATTCTCCCAGAGTTATGCTGCAACTTCAGAGTTGCTACTACAAGCCTGTGGTCAGTGTTGAGGAACTGAGCACTACTGTATACCCTGCAGTTCTGGATCATCCTCCAGCAACCATCAACGACCACATAGTCAATCTCCTTTGCCACACCACAGTTGGAATATCAAGTCCAGCGATGAGCCTGTGGGCACTGAAATCATGAACCAGCCACGCTAAGTCCATGACTTCTTGCAAAGTCAAGAAACTTAGTGCTATTGAGGTTCAGAGTTTCAGACCCATGGGGACCAACTCCCACCTCATAACCATCCCTATCAGTTCCAGTCGATGCATTGAAATCCCCCAAGACTAGAAGTGTATCTCTCCTGAGCCACTGAACAATCACAGACTTAAGCATGGCATGGAATGCATCCTTCACGGTGAGATTACTCGCCTTAGTCAGAGCAGATCTAGAAACCAGGGAAATGACACCCAAGGAGTGACAAATCCTTCTTCTCATAATACACTCGTTCACCGGTGTTTCCTCAATTATTATTGGCGTCAGCTTGTTTGACACAGCTACAGCAGCTCCTTGGGCATGGTAATCATAAGAGCATCTCGACCAATAGTAGGTGTAACCACCCATCATGATCTTGCCACAATCCAGTCTCCGAACCTCAGAGGATGTTGCAATACCGATGTCCAAACGCTTGAGCTCAGATAATAACAGACACAGGTGATCATCCTCTCTTAGGGATAGGACATTCCAGACACCCACCCGAAGGGACCACCTCAGATTAATCCAACGAGACTGCCATCTGGTGAGTGGCACATCAGCACCACTCTGACACACACTACCGCAATCTGACCCGGGAGGGTTATCCCGTGGTTTCCCTCCTGTCATCAATGATTGGGGGGTCCCGAAGGCTTTGCCCCAATCCCATCATCCAGTGAGCTGTCCTGCGAAGGGAAGCTGCACAGGAGATATTCCCATGGAGTGGGTTTTCAATTTAACCCAACAGGCAGGGTGAAAATGAGGGATTAGGGGGAAGGGGCCATTGCCCCCATTCTTGAAGTGGTACGGTCATTGGGGAGCACAACCTAAGTTAACGGCTTGGTCCTTATGTTTCATAAAGAGTTTGGTCTGCATCTGGCGGTTGGTTTCTTTGAAGTTTTTTTTATATATAAATTATCTGAATTTGAGGCGAAACCCCCCTTTTCAGCCTCTTCTATTGGGCGGGTCTGGATGGGGAGCACGACTCCACAAGACCTTACTGGTCTGATGTATCGTACCGAATTTGGTCCATATTGGCCATGTAGTTTGTGAGGAAAATATACTTTAGTGAATATGAGTGATTAAGGGAGGGAGGCCATTGTCCCCTTTTTCAGGGGAGATACAGCCATAGGTATCACAACTTAATGTAAAGACATGATTCTGATGCGTCATCAGAATGAGAAGTTTCTGGTTTCTGAGAAGTGGTTTCCGAGAAGAACATTTTTGAATAAAATACCAATATTTGCGGAAAACCCCTCTTTTATCGGGGGTGCATCCAGATGTCGAGCACGACCCCATGAGACCTTGCTGTCCTGATGCATCGTACGAAATTTGATCCATATTGGTGGGGTCGTTTGTGGGGAGATTTTTTTTTTTGTCAGATGTTAACGGACTTACGCACGTACGACGTATGTAGAGATGGAGGGCTGGATACTCGGACCCAATCGATGAGTATTTCAGATAAATAACCTCATTATTATGCCTGGTGTTGGCTTAATGGTGAGGGTTGTTGGCTTGGGATCCTCGGATCCTGAGTCTCAAATCCCCCCTTAGCTGTTGAATCAATACCAGGTGGGGTTGACAGCCTGTCATCCTTCCGAGGTCGGCAAAGTGAGTGCCAGCTTGCTGCTATCCTGTGTCGGAGTGGCAACCCGTCCAGGATTGTGCCCAGTAGCCAAGGAGACTGCTTAGGCAGTACCAATGCTCTGCGCAGAGTATGGTCCCAATGGATGGATGGATGGAACCTCATCATTCAAGAGCAATTTTCCTGAGAAATTTTATTTTCTCAACTAAACGGCGAAGTAAATCGGTTTTCTTTGTCTCTCCAGGAATAAGCTTTTTGTACTCGTATGCATACTGGTGCTGCACTCTGAAATTTAATTCCAAATATGTGGGTGAACTAAATGACCGAAATCTTGATGGACCAACGGCAAATGGATCAAATTGTTCAAACCTTCATTTTTTGTGGTGCAAATGACCAAATTGGTGATGCTTGTTGCAACTGCTCCCTCTTGTGATTGTTGAGAGGATATGCACCCTATTACCGGTAATGATGGTTTTCTCAAAGACAGTCTTACCATGACTTTATTTTCAGGAACGTTAAGTTTATCGACAGGTTGGAAAAGTAACGAAGGGACAACATTGTTATTTAAGTTTATTGTTAAGTTTATTGAATTATGAAATATAACTTTAAATGAATCTGACAATATTGAAAGGGCAAATTAAAAGGTTATTGTGTTACCATAAAGACTGCTTTGGAAAATCCAATTTCAAATAAATGTGATGCTTTCATTCTTCTCATTTCACAGGCCCAGGACCAGTGTACTCCTTCAACCTATCTTCTGTGCCAGATTCGGAAACCGTCTTGGCTGCATCTTTGCACTTCTCCCTGCATCATGTTGCAACTCCCTGTTCTTCAATTTCTTCCTGCCATCACTTTCACCTGGTTTCCATCAAGACATGGGCCTCAAGGATTGGAGGGCCATCTAAAGGAAAGCAATATCAACAAGGTGACCTTTCCCCCCAAAACAGTACTATGCCACAAACTTATAAATATATGGCGAGGAGTCGGAGTCAATGGGAAGCCCGAGACATCAAGAGCCTTCTTCAGATGGCAAGAAATGAAAACTTTGGTCTTTTCCACATTTCCTTTAGTCAAGGTTCTATCGGTGAACCGACAACTATGACAGATGAAACTTTGCCTTACATTGTCGTCTATGCCGATGATGTTATGCTGAAGAATGGCCCATTTGCACCGAGCGCCCCAGGTGAATTACCAACACAACAGCCAAGGGAACAGTCTCGGTCTCGGAGACAAGCCTCTCTCCAAACAAATGAATTGCCAAAAGCTAAAAAGAGGCTCGTGGGGTCAAAAAGGGGAGAAAGTAATAGAGAAGAGCACACTGACGAAACGGAACGAACACGCAGGGCTGAGCGAAGGCGTGGAAATGGCCGCCATCGCATCTGCAGTCGCCGGCCTCTCAAAGTGAACTTTGCTGACATTGGCTGGGATCAGTGGATCATATCTCCCACAGGCTACAATGCCTACTACTGTGTCGGCTCATGTGAATTTCCAATGCCCAAGGTATGAAAAATTATTGCTGTGGATGATACATCACAAATATTTGCTGTCATTGTCACATACATCACAAACAAAATCAGCCGTTGTCCGACAGGATAGTGCAAAATTAATAACTCACTTTGAGAGGTCTACTCGAGGCTTGATTCTTGGGCCAATTATAACACTGTCAAGCTATTGTTTCCCACGTTAGGTATTTCATCAAAAAGAATAAAGCACCATCCATCAGATGGGATGTTAAGCTGATGACCAGTCTGCCAGAATTGTTTGCAGATGGAGTTAAAGATTCCGCTGTGTTTTTGGACAAATGGTATACAAGACATCACCGATACCCTGTCTCAATTCCCCATTCCTATCCTAACCAATTCCATTTGAATATCAGGCCTGGCTAGCTGTTTGTGAAATACCTGGAGCAAACCTGTGTGCTATTATGTGCTGCCAACCCCATACTAATGCTTCAGTCACATTTGGCTCGGCGGCCGTAGGGTCTAAAAAAATCTATGGCCACTAGCAATTATAGGGCGGCCGCAGTATTTCCACGGTCACACAATGTAGCAGTCACATATGTTTTTATTTTTCGGGTAGCCGCATGGGGTATTTAGAAATTGTGGTGACCGAAAACGTGGGGGTGTGGTACGGTCTTTGATTTGATGTCGCATGGTGACCTTAGGGCGTCCCTGCGGCGGCCATAGAATTTTCAAGGCAGACGTAAGATAGCCTCAAGGTGACCACAGGGGGGCCCTAAGGCGAACGTAATTTTTTTACTTACGAAATCTTTAGATTTCGTAAGTATATTGATGACTTCCGTCATCTGTTCGTGTGTTTGTTTGTGTGTGTGTTTGTTTGTTTGTAGGCTCGATAACTCGAGAACTGAAGAAGCTCCCAATGTCAAATTACACCACGTGATTCAGGAGGGTGATGGCTAGCGCTGATTAGATTTTGGCCAAAATTGGTCAAAGGTCAAGGTCACAGTGAGGTCAAACATTCGATTTTGATGGTTTGGTACAGAATCATTGTAGAAACTTCTGGTTTGCGTCACTACCTTCTCTAGAGACAGCTTTTATTAGACAAGGTCAGAGGTCAAGTTGACGATTTCGTAAGTACCAGTCTATGACTGCTTATTTTTTTTTTTTGGGGGGGGGAGGTTGCCAAAATTCATTTTTCATTGATAAGAGCCTACGGGAGCCGCACGAATACCGCAAATCCACCGTACGCCCTACGTAGGTTGACGTGGAACACATCTACGTCATGGCTACGGCTTGTCGAATTGCTACGGCCAACCAAGAAATGAAAAAAGTTATAACTCCGCACTTTAATTCCATTGAGACCACTACGGCCTGTAAAAGATAGCCATATGGCGGAGGGACACCCTGAGGCCACCTCAGAAACTCTGTGGCCACCGCAGGTTTCTGTCAATTCAAGGGGGGGGGGTGGGTACGGCCGCCGTATCCTAGCCATAAAGCAAATGTGACTCGTGCTTAATTGGACGCGGTTTCTGATGATGATATGAATGGCAAAAACAGCTGTTTAATCTTCAGGGGAAAAAAACTTCAAAGTATACTGGTAAACAAGGTTGGCTTCTCACATAACTTGAAAAAAACATTGACAATTCAGATTACTTGCATAGACCGAGACCACAGAGGCAGCATTATGCAACAAGCTGAGATTTTATATCTTTGACAAGGTTCAAGTTGACATAACTACATAGGTAATGTGCAACAATAGCTCTTTAACCTCATATATTTTCCAACTTTGTCCTGTTCTCCCTCAGGTAGTAAAGCCTTCAAATCATGCTACTATCCAGAGCATCGTTCGAGCAGCTCACTTAACACCGGGCCTTCCTGAGCCTTGCTGTATTCCTGACAAGATGGCACCACTCAGCATCCTTTTCTTTGACAGTACACGCAATGTTGTACTCAAACTTTACCCCAACATGTCCGTCATCAACTGTGCCTGCAGATGACATTGTGGCAATCTTAAAAGCGTTTGTCTTCTCCTCTTGTACAAGTCCATTACTTAAGTTAATGAAGCTCCCTCTGTGGATAAAACAAATGCCTCACTTTCGTATTTTGCTCTTATCAACATTCTCCTCCATCGAGTCGTTTATGCTGTCCAGCAAGAAAACATCGATAAAAAGGACGCCAACTTGCTTCAGTTGTGGGAACAAAATGACTGCATCTAAAGGTTTTGGTTGCTAACGAGCTCCGCAGCTGATGTGACAGGCTCAAGAAAAACTGTCAAGGACAAAATGACAATTTGAAAAATATAATCAAGTGACGTAAAAACGAATGTCAGCACCTGCCTTGCTTTCTAATTAAGTCTCAATCCTTGTCTTTATTCTCCTCTTTAGACTTAAAAAAAAAAATCATTTTTCTTTGCAGCTGAATTTCTCCATTGTCTGCACATTTCAGTTTATTCTCCTATTTTGTAGCATTGCATTGCACGAAAGCACGCAGCTAAGTTATTTAATTTTGAGGTTACATATTTGTATTTAAAAGGAAAAAGAAACAACCTTGTGCTCCAACTGCCATAGAAGAGTTTTCTTTTCGGTGTTGCGGCCACTTGAGCTGAGGAACAACAATAAACGGATGAGTTTTTTTTTTTTTTGACATGCAGCATGAAAAGAATGCCAAAGTTAAAAAATAATAATAATTGATGGTTTCACGCCTTCAAGACAACGGTCATAACAAGGCTTCAGGCACAGTTAGTTATTTCCATAGTGATATGACGTTAATAAGATGAAGGGTGAAGGTGTTTTTTTTTTATACATCCTGTATCATGTGATTAGCATGTTGTATATATTGCAAAATAAAAAGCAATAGACACTTTCTAGCTTCAGTGTAGCTTGTGCTTTATTTATGGCATTAGGAAGTTGTTTTCATTTACACTCTTTAAACAAATCAAAGGTGAATTACAGTGTATGTTATTCTAGTTCAACATACTTTCTGTTATCATGCCTTCTTTTTGTGTTGGTATTGGCATTGAAAAGTGAAAACACATTACCCCCATCATTGTGTAACTGGTGTGATATGTCTTGTGTTTTTTTTTTTTAAGCTGCTCATCTCTCTCAACAAGGGCTGATAGAAATTGCCATTCAGCCGAAGCCTTTGGTTTTTGATGATATCCTGCTTGTGCTCGTGGTGCCGTTTTGTGGTTGGTTATGTTGCAGTTTTTTTTACATGCTCCAATACGGATTTTTTTAAACCACAATTTATTTTTCTTTTCTTTTGAGAAACACAAAATGTTAAAGCTGCATAATGTATTTTTCTCAATCATTAGTTTGAACAGTAACAAAGTGTGCAAAAACAATTCCAGAATGATCGTCAAGACCCCATTCGAGACATTTCTATAAATGTTCAATGAAAGCCTGCTGCAGTTCTACAATAGAGAAAATTCAGATACCCCCTCAATTGTTTTAGGCGGTATACCTCACTGATCGTGGCATCCAGATCATTCCCAACATGCTTGAGATATTCATTACATTTTGACAAACTCGCCATCCATAAATTTAGTGGATTGTAGATGTGAATACTCCAGCATTCTCATGGCAACAGGTGACGAAAATGAAAGAATGAAGAACTTGTCTTGCTCGTGAAGGCTAGTGTCGATCTGTGTCGGCAGACAGATCGAACAATGGATGGAATCAACACTGTTGAATAAAGTATGCTACAGCTTCTTGCGTGCCATGGTGGTTGGCATACTTCGATCAACGTTCTGCTGATTCCATCCATTGTTCCACTCAAACGATATGCAAGCACAGAAGAGATAGATTGCTGCTTCACGAGTGGTTTGCAGAATTACATGGCATTCATGTTCCTCCATGGAAATGAATCCCCAATGGGAAAGCTTCGTCTTTGTTATCATTGATGGTCCAAAATGTGAAAGAAAGCTTTTTATTTGTCTTGTACAACTTATTATATGGTTTTGCCAACATTTCATGAGTTACACTGGAACTCGAGTACAATATATAAAACAATGTTATGCATCATGTTTGTGTCTTGATGTGTGTGATCAGACAGTGTACATACAGTTTGAGGCTTCTTTGTTTGTTTGCTTGTTTCTCTTTCACTGGGTAAAAGCTTCACTTTTATAGACAGAATTACTTTAGGAAAGCTATCAGGAATTAACTAGACTTTGCAGCATATCAACACACCATTTCTATGTATGCTGACATAATGTTAACTTATACAGATTATAAAAAATATTCACTGGTGTTTGTGTAAGGTATTCATGTTTAGACAGGGGCTTCTTGAATAGCATGGAAATTGTGGCTTTGTAGCTGTATACTCCGTTGTACCTCACTTAACTACACAATAAAACATTCATGTCATATCTGAAAACTTGTACATTTGTGTTGATTATTTATTTATTTTGCAATGTCGATGAAGGAATTTAAATGACTAGTTGGTATCTAGCAACTCAACTTTGTTCTTTGTGTAATAAGAGTATGCGTAGATCTTGAAAATTGGCTGTGCAACCCTTTAAACAATGACTGCTTACCTTTTAATGGAGATTCAATATATTCTGTTTGTGAATAAAATTGGGAAAATAATGGATTTTTTTATTTCATATTTGGAAAATCCAATGTTCTGCAGATTATAGAAATAGTGAAACTTCACACTTTAGAAAATATCCACATTCCTCAATTTATATACATTTTACCCAGAATCCACTATGCACAGAAACATGAAAACATCAACAAAAGTGGAGAGTTCATAGAACACGTTACTCCATGCAGTGTTAACTATATACTTCAATGTAAATAAAATAATTTTAAAGAAGTTAAGAAAAAAAAATTCTGCAACTTTAGTGCTATTGAACCAGTCTTATACATCACCCTTATACACCACCCTATTTACAATGTCCAAGTACTGCAAAACGGAAAGGGTTTGGAAGTGCAAAGAAGGCAAATAGTGTTCTACAGTGTTTAAGTATATAATTCAATTGAAATAAAATAAAGATTGCAAATGGCGTAGGAATAAATAAATTCAGGAATTTACTGCCATTTATGCAGTGTCTATTATACAACCTTATCTAACTCATTACATTGATTATTTGTGCCTGTTGTATGTGTCCTTTATGACATTCTTAAAAAACAGTAAGTTTCCTGTTTGGAATGATTTTCAATTTTATTTGACTGCCAGACAGGCAGACACAGTAAAAATATTATCTCACAAATGTGTTCAGCACAAATTCAGAGACACAGTAATGTTAAACAACAAGTTTGTTTTCTGATTCATGTTCAAAATATAACATTAAATTGAAATAAGTTGTTCCTTGATCATAAACTGACGTTTACAGACAGATATGAACCAATTCCTTAACCTCGCTGCTTGCTTCATGTGCATAGGGTAAAGACATGCAGAGGGTTTTGTTTAGTGAAATGAGGCCAAAAGGTTTGAAAGGAGATTATCATGGGAAAAGGCTTGGATAATCCAGAAATGCAATTCAGACAAACCACAGAAGGGGTGACTCAAAGCTCAGGCCTTTAAAATGATGACGTTGTCAATTTTTCATTGCTGCACATACCTAATAAAACACATCAATTCAAAATCAAAAAATTAATTTTTTTAATGTCAAATTATCAAGCCCCAATGAAAAAAAAAAGTTCTTTGTGGAAAATAATTACAGTATAATCCAAAATTTGGAATTCATAAACCCCACAAAAGAAAAAAAACATGTTTGACATTGTTTCCTTTTCTTCTTAATGTTATATGTATTTTTTCAAAAAGATGAATTCTCCAACATCTGTTTTGATGTGATAAGAAAAGAGTCACAATGCAGTTTTTGCCTGAAAATGCAAATACTGTACTGGCGAGCAAATGGTATCCGAATCACTGTGACACCTGAGTGTCTTATTTTGTCAAATTGTTGATTAGTTTATTTTTTTGACCATTTGATTAGTTTGTCAAATTAACATACAATAGGTATGGCTAATACCCCTTATAAAAAGTACTATCGTAGAATTATGGTATTTTGTTCAGCAATGCAATATTATCAAAAATGTGCTGTTTATTATCATTTCATCATTACCCCCACCACAGAAGGTGGAAAGTGGTTATGTTTTCACCTCTGTCTATCTGCTTGTCTCTTTGTATGTTACTTAGATTTACAAGATTTACAAGTACGGTATATTGGTTGGTCTGGTCTGTTATTTTGTCTGTTTGTATGTCACTTGTCTGCAGGTCGCATTTTTACTCCGATCTTCACGAAACTTCACCACCTGGTCGAGGTAAAGATAAGCTGGATGTATATTGTTTTTGTGATGAACACTTGTCGAGGTGAAGTCTCGTTTGACCCCTGTAATTATCTCTATTTATTATGTACTGTTTGAACGTGAGTTGGACCGTGAGTACATCTATTAATTACTTATTATTAAACCTTGACTATGTCTATTAATTACAGACTATTGGAACGTACCTTTTAGACATGTAGACATGTAGACCTTTAGACCACTTTGCACCATTTTGAATCTTTTATACCCTTTGCACCTTTTAAGACCCTTTTTTTAAACCTTTACACCCATGAGACCCTTAAGACCACGAGATCCTTCAGAACTCTAATACCCGAAAGACCATTTATAACCTGGAAACCCTTTAACTCATGTCTGGTGTCGGATTAATGGTTAGGGTGGCGGGCTTTGGATCCTAGGGTCCAGAGTTCAAATCCTGCTTAGCTGTTGAGGTAATACCAGGTGTCATCCTTCCGAGGTCAGCAAAATGAGTGCCAGCTTGCTGGTATCCTGTGTGGGAGTAGCGACCAATCCAGGATTGTGCTGAATAGCCAAGGAGACCTCTCTCTCTCTCTATATCTCTATCTCTATCTCTATCTCTATCTCTATCTCTATCTCTCGTTGCATCATTGGTTGGGATGTGGCTATGCCGCTGATGCAGTGTCCCCCTTACCAGTACACAGGTGCTCATTTTGCCGACCTCGGAAGGATGACAGGCTGAGTCAACCTCCTGGTGTATTTTAATTCAGTGGCCAACGGGGCTTGAACTCAGGACCCAAGGATCCCAAGCCGTCACCCTAACCACTAAGCCAACACCAGGATAAGGAGACTGCTGAAGCTCTGTAGAGTATGGTCACAATCTCCTCCTCCTTTAACTCCCCCTAAGTCTCCCAATAACATTTAGACCCCTTAAACCCGAAAGGCCCTGAGACCTTTTAGAATGCTATGACTCTGTTGACCCAATAGACACCATGAGAACCCTAAGTAACCCAAGACCCTATAGACCCCGTTAGACCTTTGTTTGAGGACCTTCTGCAATAACGCTTGAGGTTCACCAGTCAT
>NC_140970.1:16701299-16813799 GCF_056783735.1 Eptatretus burgeri
ACTGGTAAGGTGCAGGAGTACGTGGGTATCGCGATTGAAGACGCGTGACCCGAGGCCTGTGCTGAGCCGGCCGGCGTTATAGACTCCCGGAGACGCTGGTGGCGAGGGTGGCACCAGGGACCGGGTCAGATTCCCGCCACCCCTGATCCGCAACAATATTATAGGAGTTCAGTCTCTGCATGCCTGCATCTGTCCCTGCTTGCGTGCATCACTCCGTCCACAATTTTCCTTTTAGGGGATACCACTAATCAAGCAAGAGCGGTACCCCTCTACACAGTTGGCAGAACAGCATGCATATATGTGTGGACAGACACACATACATCCACGCAGCATATAACGTGCTGCACATACACACATTAGGAGAGTTTATTTCCTGACAGGTTTACCAAAAGAAGGGAGAGGAGGAGGAGGGGGAGGAGGAGGAGGAGGAGGATGAGTACAAGGGCAATAATTTTATTTTATTTTGATCTTCCTTTTTGTGTGTTGTACTATATATTATTCACAATTCGGCATCTGAAAAGGCTGTGATGAATATCCCATTAACACTCTCCCTCCGTGCTACCTGAGTCCAGCTCGGCCTGTATCTCCACACCACATAAAAAAATTTCTCTATCAATAACAACCATTTTTCTTTTTTTTTTTAGCAATTACACAAAAATTGGTATGCCCGTCAGTGAAGTGACAGGTCTTACATTGTAGTTTATTATAAAAGGAAAACGCATCATGAGAAATTACAATGGCGAAAAACACATTAAGCACCAAGGTGAGGATATGGATGCATACATACAAACAGGTTGGGTTGGGAGAGACAAGGGAGCATCCAAAAACAACCATGACACTGCCTCGTTAATTACAGTAGTTATACACTCCCTAACATGCACTATGAAATACTTACGCTAACATGCACCCTCACTTGCACGAGGTTACTGTTGTCTCTCCCTCTCTCTCCCTCTCTCTCCCTCTCTCTCCCTCTCTCTCCCTCTCTCTCCCTCTCTCTCCCTCTCTCTCCCTCTCTCTCCCTCTCTCTCCCTCTCTCTCCCTCTTTCTCTCCCCCCCTGCTGGTGGTTTGGTTTCTGGGCGTGGTGTCATGGCCGCCGTTGGCTCCTGCTTTTTGCTGTGGTGAGATCTTAGTGCTTTTTTCCTCCCCCCTTCTATCTCCCTCTTCCCCCTTTTTCTCCCCAACGTGATTTTGGGGGTTGTCTGTGTCTTCTCTATGCCATCCGAGAGAGAGAGAGAGAGAGAGAGAGAGAGAGAGAGAGAGAGAGAGAGAGAGAGAGAGAGAGAGAGAGAGAGAAAGAAAGAAAGAGAGAGCCGGCCTATTTGGGTGTGGCCTACCTGCTTGGTGAGGCCTTATAAACTTGGTCTTTCTTTTCCTTTTTTCTTTGCTTATAATGCACTTTCCTAAGTTTTTAGTGATTGTTTTTTGTGTCTTTTAGTTCCCCCTCCCCCCCCCCCTTTTGCTTTGTAAAGCTCGAGCAAAAGGGGGAGATAAACCACTGATATGGTGGATACACGCACTCGGTTTAAGGCATTTGATAATTTAACGAGGAAGCATGAATTGATGTGCGTTCCACCTGAAGGAATTGCCACCGAAGACATTGTTTTATCAGTTGGGAAAATAATAGGGAATAATAGGAAATAATAGGTAAGAGCAGCATCGAAAATGAATAAGAAAATTGTTGTCTTTGTGTCTGATGAAAAATTTGTTCATGATGTTGTAAGTTCAGGATTAACTACAGAGACTGGTCTCTTTATGTTGGCTTCACCAATGGATACCCCATCAATGAGAATTGTTATATCAAATGTACCCCCGTTTATAATCAATGACAAACTGATGTGTATTCTGTCACGATACAAAACAGTTGTGTCAAAAATCTCGATGATTCCTCTAAGAGCTCGAGATGAATGGATTAAACATGTGATGAGTTTCCGACGCCAGGTTTATATGGTTCTTCCCGATCGAGGTGATGACACCGGTCTCAACATTTCATATAAAGTGACCTTGAACAAGTACGAGTACCAAATGTATGCAACTACAGCTTCGTTAACATGTTTTAACTGTGGTGCATTTGGACATGTGAAAAGGTTTTGTCCAAAAGTATCTTGTGTAAAGTGTGGTGAAGCAGGTCATAATGACACTGACTGAAAAGGACATCACCCCGGTTTCAGGTGTAGAGAATAGAGCAACTCCTAATACCCAGACGCTTCCTGTTGTTTCCTCGCACAAGAAGACTCAGGGTTTTACTCCAGTTCCTCATCCTAAAGAAGTCAACATCTCAGCATTAGGAGATAATGAAATCCCCCCTGACAACCCAAATGGTTTGGCTGTTGCTGCATGTAGTGTGGAGATGGAGGAGGATCTCATTGCTGTGACAAAGAAACGAAGAGCATCCGATTATCAGTAGTTCCAACACTTCCGTAAAAAAGGTAGTTTTGGACGAAGATTGTGAAGTTGAGGATGCACCTCAATGTGTTACTCAGGATTCTTCAAGCTGCATTGAAACTCGGGAGAATGTTTTTGGACTGAGTATTGAAGAAAAGGATTTTCAAGGATTACTGTGCAACACTGGGAATTTGACGAGTAAAGCATCAGGTGAGGCTGATGTTGATGGAAAGCTCATTAGCAAGTCGTCACCAGCACTTCCTGCTGAGAACGAGCAGAATGGAGATGCTTCAGTCCTTACTTCCCCTTCATTGATACAAAATCCCATTCATTATCCTGGTTATTCAACTGAGCCAGTTAACACCAGCCCTCAAGAGCAAGAAACCGAGGTTACTGCTCCGGTTGAACGTACTGAGTACCAGAGTAAAGTTGAGGAACATTCTGGCAAATCTTTAGAGTTGCCAGGACCTGAAATAGTGACTGCTCAGACTGATTTATATGACCCAGGTGGTGCCGGGTCTGATTTTTCAGAATCAAATGATGAAGCTGAGGTGACCGAGTTGTCTCAATCTTCATCATATCAGTCATACATAGCCCCACAACTTATTCTTGCCTTTCTGAATGAAACTTATCGACATCGAAATGTGATCATTAAAGATCACTTTCCTGATTTATTTTCATTTGTTCAAGTCGCAAAAGACATCATTAGGAAGCTTGCTGAATTCAAGTTGACAAAGTCACAGTTTCATCGTCTTCGAAAGGTTGTTACAAAAGCAGGGACTGAAATTTCTCAGCAACCGCTCAAGCCTTCGGATAAACCATGAAAAAGATCATTTTTGGAACCTTAAGTATGAATGGCGGTGGAGCAAGTCACATCCGCCAGGTTCAAGTGAAAAGTTTGTTTGATCATAAACATATAAATGTACTTTTACTCCAGGAAACGTACATAACTGAAGATGTGGAGTATGATTGGTGTCGCCTCTTTAAGGGACAGTGCTTCTTTAGTAATTCGTCTTCTTCTGCTGGTGTGGCCTTTTTATTCAGACCTGGGCTCGTACCTGAATCATGCCACTTCGAAGAGGCTATCA
Source organism: Eptatretus burgeri (assembly GCF_056783735.1). Classification (NCBI taxonomy): domain Eukaryota; kingdom Metazoa; phylum Chordata; class Myxini; order Myxiniformes; family Myxinidae; genus Eptatretus; species Eptatretus burgeri. The sequence goes on from NC_140970.1 coordinate 16,704,771, forward strand.
AAGGCTGATTCATCTCTCTGGAACTGGTCATTAATAATTTCCATTTTACACTATTCAATGTGTATGCTCCCAGTGAGTGTGTAGAACGAAGAGCCTTCTTTTTGTCTTTAATCAGACACTTTCGCTCAATTGATCTCAATGATTGTATTTGCATGGGGGGTGATTTTAATTGTACCTTAGAACCTCTTTTAGACAGGAATACAGCAGAACCTCACCCTGGATCCTATGCCGGTTTGTCAAAAAACTTTTCAGCAATAGGTTTGTGAGATGCATGGAGGCTATGTCACCCAAACGAATCTCAATATACGTGGGGACGTTGGGCTAACGGGAGAGCATCATTTGCTAGACTTGACCGGTGGTACATAAACTCGCATTTCAGGACTGCAGTTTTCTCTCCGGTTCACTTTCCATCCTTATTTTCCGATCATCATTTAGTTACCATGGGCCTCTTTTTCCCTCAAGCCTCACATATAAGTACGTACTGGAAATTCAACACCAATCTTCTTGAAGATAATTTTTTTAAAAAAGGTTTCTATACCTTTTGGGCTATCCAACTCTCAAAAAAAGCCTCTTTTTCTTCATTAGAGTTATGGTGGGACAACACAAAAGCACAGATCAGAGTGTTTTGTCAGCAGTTTGCTTCAAATGGCACCAATGTTAATAATACAATGGCTCTGTTAGAAGCTGATATCATACACTTGGAGAGTAAAGTGGCCAGATATGGAAACAGGAGGGACCAAATGATATTAGTTGAAAAAAGAACCCAATTGAGAGAACTGATGCAAGAAAAAGTAGCAGGGATGTTAATCAGATTAAGGATAAACAACATCAAGGTTTAAAATACTCCCAGCAAATCCTTTTTCCAAATGGATTTTGTCAATAAATCACAAAAGACCGTTTTTTCTTTTCTTGACTCAAGATGAAACATTGTTGTTAACTCCAGTGATGTACGTTTGTGCATTCGAGATTTCTTTTCAAAAATTTATGCAAAACATACTGTTTGTGAGCAAACTATGGAACTTTTAACTAGTCACTTTCCTTCCATCACTGAGCCCCAGCGTCTGAGCTTGGACTCACCGATTACATTGCCAGAGCTAACGCAGGCCCTTGCTGGATTGAACTCGGGAAAGCGCCTGGAATTGACAGCTTACCGGCAGAGTTTTTCTTGGCGTTTTGTGACCTTTTGGGCCCTGAGTTACTGAATGTCCTGGAATCATCTTTGATAAATGGAGAACTGCCTCTAAGTTTTAGAAGAGCGGTGGTGTCTCTTCTACCAAAGAGTGGAGACTTACGGCAGATAAAGAACTGGCGACCGGTCTCGGTATTATGTACGGACTACAAAACATTGTCAAAAGTGTTGACCAGTCGGTTGAAGATGGTAATTGGTGATCTTGTTAACTCTGATCAGAACTACTGCATCCCGAACAGATCAATTTATGATGATATTTTTTTGATCAGAGATTTGCTGGAGTGTGATTCCATGGAAAAATAATTTGGGATAATATTCCTTGACTTAGAAAAGGCATTTGATAGTGTTGATCACATGTTTTTGCATCATGTGTTGGAAGCATGTGGTCTTGGTACCAATTTTAGGGCCTATGTATCCTTACTGTACAGCAATATATTTAGTATTTTTAAAATTAATAATGAGCTCGTCTCTCCTGTACTAGTACAGAGAGGGGTGAGGCAAGGGTGCCCCGTTTCTGGTTTATTATTCTCCTTGGTTATAGAACCACTTCTGATTCTATTCATGAAAAATCTTTCAGGAGTAACTGCATCCACAGTAGTCCAAGAGCATTAGGTCAAAATAGGCCCTAACCTGGACATTTTTGGTAACAAGCTGATTTTTTCAGGATAGGTCCAGGAATATGTCTAGAATAACATACTAAAAGTCCTCATAAATCCTCCTTGAGCGTTTTCCGCAATCCAAGATGGCGTCCAAAATGGCCGCCTCTTCTGTTTTTCTCATAACTTTGCAAGCAGGTTTCCCCAAAACACACTTTAAATGTCTACATATATGTTTTAAAGTATGAGGAACTCATTAGAATACATCTTAAGAGATGCTGAAGCACGCAAGTACCAATAAGACCTCTTGAGTTCTTCCAAAAGTCCAGGCAGAAGCAGACGCCGACACCCTGATTGTCTCCACAGCACGAGCACTGGCAGAGTCAGAACATGTGCCAGTTGCTGTCGTTGGTACGGACACAGACTTACTGGTAATGCTAGTTGCTCGGGCAACCTCTTCCACAGATGTGTACATGCTATGCCGCAGTAATCCTGTCACGGTCTTCAACATTCATGAGATTCAGCATGCCATAGGGGACATAAGAAATCACTTGATGTTTCTTCATGCTGTGACGGGATGTGACACGGTCTCTGCGATCTATCGTCAGGGCAAGCGTAAAGCTTTCAACATGGTGCACAAGAAGCGGGACTACGACTTGCTGGATACCTTCACAAACAGTGGAAGCACCCATGACAAGGTGGAAAAAGCTGGGGAAGGCTTCATTCTTAAGCTTTATGGAGCCAGCAGTTTTGAATCTCTTGATGACTACCGTCACATCGCATACAAACGGGCAATCGGTCGCAGTTCCCTGAGTTCATCCTTTCAGCTAGAAAGTCTACCTCCAACTAGTGCTGCAGCAAAGCAACATTCATATCGCGCCTATCTTACCATCCAGGAATGGATGGGTAACTCCTTATCTCCAACACAATGGGGCTGGCGATTTCAGGACGGGACTCTTACCCCGGTAGAAACAGACATTGCTGTTGCACCCGACACTTTGCTGAACATGGTGGCATGTGGGTGTAAACCAGATGGTTGCAGAAACATGACATGTAGCTGCAAGAAACTTGGGCTCTTTTGTACCTCAATGTGCAGTAAATGCAGTGGTCTCAATTGCAACAATACAGCACCAACTCTTATAGATGCCGACGATGATATTACCCAAACTTCAGAGGACATCAACATTGAAGATACAGCATCCGACGATGAAGACAATGACTGATGCAACTAGGTGTGTGCATGCGTAAGGTAAAGATTCATCTGAAACTTTTGAGGTTTGAATCTCTAGCATGATCTTGTTTTGAATGTCTTTGCCTCTTGAAACAGGCTAAAACAGCAGTGTGTTGATAAGTGGCGGACATTTTGAGCACCATTTGAATTTCAGAAAGAACTTCAGCGGTTTTATTGTTTCCTTTGTACTTCAAAGTATCTGAATGAGTTCCTTATTTCTCAAGACATAATATATTTAGAGATTTAAAGTGCATATTGAGGTAACTTAGTCACAGGGTCATGAGAAAAACAGGAAATTGCAACCATCTTTGGCGCCATTTTGGATTTTGGGACTAGTTCAAGTAGTTTTATTGGTATAGATATGCGTGTTTCAAATCTGCGAATAAGAATTTATCTAGATTCCTTGACTCCCATAACATATATAAAGACATTTTAGTGTGCTTTATTGGGTTACTTAGTTGCAGAGTTATGAGAAAACAACAACAGGAAAAGGGGCATTTCGGGCGCCATTTTGAATTTCAGGATGAGCTCAAGTGTTTTTATTGGTAAATGCGTGTTTTTGAAAAATTCCCAATAAGTATATGATTCATTTCATTGAGTCGCAAAACATATATTAAGACATTTAAAGTGCGTGTTGAAGTACCTTGGTGTAAAACCAGAAACGGCAGCAATTTCAGACGCCATTTTGGATTTCTGAAAGAGCTTAAGCGGTTTTATTCGTTTTTGTGTGTTTCAAAATCTTCCGATATGTATTGCATTGAGTTCCTTATACTTCAAAACATATGTGTAGACATTTAAAATGTGTTATAGGTAAACCTACTTGCAAAGTTATGAGAAAAACAGGAAATGGCGGCCATTTTGGACGCCATTTTGGATTGCGGAAAACGCTCAAGGAAGATTCATGAGGACTTTTAGTATGTTATTTCACACACATTCCTGGACCTTTCCTGAAAAAATCAGCTTGTTACCAAAAATGTCCAGGTTAAACCCTAATGCTCTTGGACTACAGGGATTCCTTCTATAGTTGTATCAGCTTATGCAGATGATGTCGCTGTGGTCATTAAGAATGACAATGATATCTCTGCATTTGTTAAGTGTTTAAATCTCTTTTGCTTGGCATCTTCAATGAACTGTAATTGGAACAAGAGTAAAGCCTTATGGGTTCCCAGTCTTAAATACAATCTGCTGGGTACACGGATAGTACCACCGATGCATTTGCCATCAAAGTTAAAATGGGTGGAAGAGGGAGTCAAATATATAGGCGTGTTCCTGGGATCCCCATTCTATGTCCTCAAAAATTGGGATGAGATGGTTGAACATGTTAAAAAAAGATTAGGACGATGGAAGAGAGCCCTACCCCACCTTTCCTACAGAGCTCGGGTTCTAGTTGTAAATAATTTGGTTGCCTCATCTTTGTGGCATAAGTTTATCTGCCTCTAACCACCAGAAGTGCTGCTGAAGGCTGTTCAAAGACTACTGGTTGTTTTTTTCTGGAGTGGTTTTCACTGGTTACAGCCAAATGTTATATGCCGCCCGTTGGCTGAAGGTGGCCAAGGACTTGTCGACATAAAAAGCCACATAATGGCCTTTCGGCTGTGCTCCACTCAGATGTTGATGCACGAGAAACAGCTGCTTAGCCGACTTCTGGCCCGTCACATCTTGCAACAAGCAAGTGGGCTCGGTTACAGTCTTGAACTCTTCTTGATCAAACTCCAGCATGTTGATATATCTCATCTTTCAACATTTTATCAGAGTCTTTTGAACGCTTGGCAGAACCTTTCGGTTAGTTGCCAGCAAGAAACTTATGCGACAAATATGTTTATGGAAGAACCCCTATTTTACAACCCATTGTTTCCTGCAATTCCTAGAAGCCGTGACCTTTATCAACATTTTATTGCAGCCGGCTTAATCGAAATGCTACATCTCCACCATGATTCCGGGTTGGGTTGAAAATCAGTGCCGGAGATAGCAGATATGACAAGGATATGGTCAAATAGGACGATTGGTAAAATCCTAAGAGAAATTGTGAAAAAAAGTTCTCAACTTGAACTAAAATGGACTCAAGAAAGGTTGTTGACAACAAATGACTGAGGGTTTCCTGGGTTAATTGTACAACCAAGTCAGAGAGATTTACCCCCCATTAGCTCAGGAAAAAATATTTTTCACAAATATAACAGTAAAGACCAATATAGACTGTCTACTCAAGTCCTACTCGAGGAGTGGCCAGATGGAAAAGACTAATGCCGGAAGGACTCCCATCTGAGCCTATATGGACTCATTCTGGAGTAAGCTGGTTGCTAAAAGGACTGGAGATTTACAGTGGAGACTAGCACATTGGGTTATTCCTTCGAATAAGTGGTAAAGTAATTTTGCTCCCATATCCAGGTGCTGCGCTTTCTGCATTTGTACAGAGGATTTGTTCCATGCATATGTTGACTGTGCAAGGCTTGTGCCATTATTTCAATGGCTGAACCACATGGCAAAAAAGATGCAAATTACCTTCTCACGAAGAGTGTTTGTTTATTTTCGGGTGGAAAGAACAAGTAAACTCATTGTTTTTGTTCTTAGTTGCCACAGCAAAAATGGCGATTTATTTCTCGAGGAAAGAGAAATTGAAAGGAAAGTCGATTGTGATGAATGTTATGTTTTTTTTCAATGCTTTAATAACAGCAAGACAGAAACTTGAATTTTGTTTTTCGAAAAGTGAAAAGAGTGTTGATGACTTTAAGAAGTCGTGGTGACATGAGGGAATTTGCAAAGTTCATGAGAATAATTTATTGATATCCCTGAAGTTTTTTTTCATTGTTTTGGAATGTATTATTGAGTTTTGAGTATTTTTTGTTTACATTGAATTGTTGGAAGTATTAATGTACTGCCACTAAATCGTATTTTTTTCACCAACTGGCACACACATAAATGTAAATATATTTTTATATTGTTTTGTAATAAAAAGATTCAAAAATCAGTCTGTCTCTCTGTCTCTCTGTCTCTCTGTCTCTCTGTCTCTCTGTCTCTCTGTCTCTCTGTCTCTCTCCCCGTCTCTCTGTCTCTCTCCCCGTCTCTCTCTCCCCATCTCTCTCTCTCTCTCCCCATCTCTCTCTCTCTCTCCCCATCTCTCTCTCCCTCTCCCCATCTCTCTCTCTCTCTCTCCCCCTCTCTCTCTCTCTCCCCGTCTCTCTCTCTCTCCCCGTCTCTCTCTCTCTCCCCGTCTCTCTCTCTCTCTCTCTCTCTCTCTCTCTCTCTCTCTCTCTCTCTCTCTCTCTCTCTCTCTCTCTCTCTCTCTCTCTCTCTCTGTCTCTGTCTCTGTCTCTGTCTCTGTCTCTGTCTCTGTCTCTGTCTCTGTCTCTGTCTCTGTCTCTGTCTCTGTCTCTGTCTCTCTCTCCGTCTCTCTCTCTCTCTCTCTCTCTCCGTCTCTCTCTCTCTCTCTCTCTCTCACTCTCTCTGTCTCTCACTCTCTCTGTCTCACTCTCTCTCACTCTCTCCGTCTCTCTCTCTGTCTCTCACTCTCTCTGTCTCACTCTCTCTCACTCTCTCCGTCTCTCACTCTCTCTCTCTCTCACTCTCTCCGTCTCACTCTCTCTCTCTCTCTCTCTCTCTCTCTCTCTCTCTCTCTCTCTCTCTCTCTCCCTCACTCTCTCACTCTCTCACTCTCTCTCTCTCTCACTCTCTCTCTCTCTCACTCTCTCTCAGTCTCTCTCTCTCTCTCTCACTCTCTCCGTCTCTCTCTCTCTCACTCTCTCCGTCTCTCTCTCTCTCACTCTCTCCGTCTCTCTCTCTCACTCTCTCCGTCTCTCTCTCTCTCACTCTCTCCGTCTCTCTCTCTCTCACTCTCTCCGTCTCTCTCTCTCTCTCTCTCTCTCTCACACTCTCTCTCACTCTCTCTCTCACTCTCTCTCTCACTCTCTCTCTCTCTCTCTCTCTCTCTCTCTCTCTCTCTCTCTCTCCCCCCCGTCTCTCCTGGCGTCTCCTCGTGTTCGGGCTTTGCAGCTGTCCGTGCTCGTGGTTTGTCTCCCCACCCTCCCCTTTGCCTTCTTACCTTTGTGCTGTCTTTTTGTGTGTCCACCTTTCAAACTACCCACCCTCCTCATTGAGACAGAGAGTGAGAGTTGAGAGAGCACGCGCGGTGGTACCGGTTAGGGTTCCCGATTGGGGTGTTTCTCTCTTCGTTTTTCTCAATTCGTGTTTTAAATTTTAATCTATTTCTCCTTTTTCGTAATTATTATTATTACTTCTTTCATTTGTTTATTGGAGCCTTTTGGCTTCGTTAACACTTTCTGCATTTCTCCTATATTTTATACATGGAAATGATGGTGGAGAGCTCTCGTTACATCGCTCTTGAAGTGCTAACCCCAAAACACAGGTTAATTTGTACACCTCCATTGGGAATCGAGGCCATTATCCTCACTGTTGGGGAGATAATCGGTTTGGAGAATATATAAGCAGCTTCTTGCATGAATAAACGTGTGGTAATCTTTGTGTCCACAGTAAACATGGTTGCTCAAGTCGTCGAGCATGGGCTTTTCTTTCCTCCCGACGTGTTTGTCCAGGTATGTCCTCTCGACACACCGGCAGTTCGGGTTTCGCTCTCTAATATTCCTCCGTTCATTAAGAACGTAGACCTGGTTCATGAACTTAACAAACTTGGTTCTGTCGTTTCTTCAATTACTATGGTTCCTTTACGAGGGAAAAATCACTGTTTAAAACGCATCATATCCTTTCGTCGTTTTGTTTATATGATTTTACTGTGTGGTGTAACCTCATTATATGTGGTATTGCCCTTCAAGGTCGAAGGGCATACCTGTATGGTCTTTGTCCCCAGAGAGTCTCTCGTTTGCTTTGAATGTGGCCAATATGGTCATTTAAAAGATTCCTGCCCGAATAGGTCCACGGATGGAGTCACAAGCCTTGCTGGTGATGAACAGCAGGGTGCTACTGAGATCATTGTTGATAATGTTAATAGTATGGGTGCTGAGAACCCCATTGTAGACAGAGAAATAGTAAAAGAACCCTCTCATCTTCCTCTGTTCTCAACGAGCCAGATAATAAGGTCTTGACTGGGCCTCCAACATTTGTTCAAGTGGTTAATGAAGGTAACGATGGAGTGCAACCTCCTCCTCAGCAGTCACCTCCAGCTGAGGTAATTCCTCAACCTCCTCTACCTTCAGTCGGTTGAGGATCGTATGATAAATATTGAGAACTTATGTGGTGGCCAGATAACACCCGAGTCTCTCAGGTGTGCTCAGGTTCAAGCTCCATGTGAGGTTTAGCCTCCATGTTTGTCTCCTGTTGAACCTTGTGTTGATCGTGTCCCCCTCCCTCTGTGGAGAGTGGTGAGTGTGTACCAACTAGTGATCTGTCTGTGATTGACTCATCCATTGAGGCAGCTAAGCCTTGTCAAGCTCTTGTGCAGCAGGATGCTCGAGATGAAATCTCAGAGTGCCGGAGATAGCAGATACGACAAGGATATGGTTAAATCAAAAATTGCACTGATGAGCCCATTTCTTCGGCAATGGATTCTCATTGCAATGACTGTGACTGATGGGGGTTCCTCTGTTGCCTCACTAATTGATGGTGAGGCCAACTTCCTGTCCCAGCATGTCTCTGGAGATTCCGTCCCTCCCACTGAAATCATGGATTTCTTACAAAAAAACTTATCTCGAAAGGCACGTGAAAATTGGTGATTTCTCCGCTGATACTCACACCTTCATTATCGGCACTCAGGGTGTTGCAGAGCAATCTGAAACCCTTCATATTTCTGATAACTCGCTTAAAAGATTGAAAAGGTATCTTGTTCGAGCAAGGAAATAATTAAACTTGTAATAGCTGTGTTGCTGCATATGTTTTCATGAACATAGCCAGTTTGGACATTAATGATGGGCGCAGTCAGGTGCGTCAGTCGCAGATTGAAATTAGCCAGGACGGAAAAATTGATATCCTCTTATTACAAGAGACTCGTGCCACTCCAGACTGTATGGCTGATTGGCAGCAACAGTTGAATGGTACTTGGTTTTTAAGTAATACAGATTTTGTGAGCATGGGTATTGCTTTTTTTAAAAAATTAATCCACGTTTATCTATCTCTCCCCCTATTTGTAATGAAATCATAACAGGTTTTCTAGCCTCTGTAGAGCTTGGATACAATCAGCAACAATTTGTTTTCGTTAATGTCTTTGCTCTAAGCGACAGTACAGATCGAGGAACTTTTTTTTAATGATTCCTTTCTTTTCTTGCAACACCTATCTTCTGATACATTGTGCTTGGGGATTTTAACTGTACTTTGAACCCAACTCGAGATTGGAACAGTGCAGAGCCACATCCAGCTTCAAGTAGGCCTCTTTCCAATATTATATCGCGTCATGATCTCAATGATATATGGCGGCAACAACACCTGAACTTGCAACAATTCAGCTGGTGCCGGGTTTTACTAAATCATTTTTCACTTGCTTGACTTGATAGATTTTACATTTCTAACTCTGCTACCAATCTTGGGACATTTCAGATATTGTTCCTTCTGGTTTCTAGCCTGGTGTTGGCGTAGTGGTTAGGGAAGCGGCTTGGGATCCAAAAGGTCCTGAGTTCAAGCCCCGTTGGCCGCTTGAATTAATACACACCAGGAGGTTGACTCGGCCTGTCATCCTTCCGAGGTCGGCGAAGTGAGTACCAGTGTACTGGGCCCGGTGTATACCCCGGTTAGTATAGGTGTACCATATCCCTGTGTCGTAAGAGGCGACCAGGGTTGCGTCAGGAAGGACATCCGGCGTAAAACCTGTGCCAAATCATTATGCGGATCATAACGGATGATCCGTTGTTGCGACCCCTAACGGGAGCAGCCGAAAGAAGAAGTTCCTTCTGGTTTCTCTGAACATTCCTTGGTAAAACTGCACTTGTCACTTCCTGGTTTTTAACACCACACATTGTATTGGTGTTTTAATATCTCCCTTCTGAGCAATCCTTTTTTTTTTTTTTTTTCTTCAAAGTTTTTTTGGGAGAGCGTTGTGTATTTACAACATCAGTTTCTAAACCTCTGTCAGTGGTGGGACTATGCTGAGGTGCAAATCTGTGTTTTCTGTCAGCAATACAAAACCAATTGCTCTCGTTTAAACAATTATCTATCGATGCCTTGAAACAAGAGATTGTTCAATTACAAGGAGGTGCTGAGGTCCTCATGGATGATAAAAGGTGTCAACTCCTCTCTGAAGAACAAACTCTGCTTAAGGAATTAGTTCAAGGAGATGGTATCGGTGCCTTAGTCAGGCTGAGAGTCAGTGGTTTACTGTTATATCTGCAGACACATGTTGGAAGGATTTTTTTTAAGGTTGAGAAGACTACCAAGGCGAGTCAGCAATTGCTTAGTCTTTGGTCGAGTGATGGGCATATTCTTGATGACAATCCAGAAATTGTCCACTTTGTTCGATCTTATTTTGCGAATGTGTTTTCCTTTCAGCCTTATGATATGCCTGCAATGCGAAATATTTCAACTTATTTACCGCAGTTCGATGAGCATCAGCAACACTTCTTGGATGAAAATATTGGTCTTGCTGACCATAAGGCTACTGGCATTGATGGGTTGCCAGGTGAATTTTATAAAACTTTTTGGGATATGCCTGCTCCTGCTTTGCTTTCAGATTATTTTATACAGCCTCCAAGAGGGCTTATTACCCCTTAGTTGTTGACGTGCTGTTGTTTGTCATATCTTTAAGAAGAGGGATCTGCAACTGATACAGAACTAGCACCCAATCTGTCTTCTATTTGCAGATTATAAGATTTCTACCAAAGCACTTGCTAACCATGTAAAGACTATTTTAAGCACGGTTATACATTAGGATCAATCGTATTGTGTTATACACAGATCTCTGCATGATAACATTTGTTTGTTACGAGACTTGTGGGATGTGTGTGCAATTCAACAACATTCCAGTCTCTCTTTTATTGATCAAGAAAAGGCTTTTCTCTTTGTTAACTATAAATATATTTGTTTTATATTTTAAAACAATTTGGTTTTGGGCCATCTTTTATTGCTTGTATAACTTTATTATATCATCACATTTTTAGCTTGATTAAAGTCAATGATGGTCTCTGTTCGCCGTTGCGGATTTGGAGGGAATTCGGCAAGGTTGTCCCTTATCTGGAACATTGTACTCTCTTTGCATCGAGCCCCTTTTGATTCGTTTACGATCTTCTCTTGTGGGATTTTTGGTGACTTCATCAGAAAAGCCCATTATTGTTTCACCTTATGCTGATTTATGTGTTGCTGTTCGCAACAACGATGTTGCGATGTTGTTACGATGTTGTTCGAGCATCCACATGTCTACTCTCAAGCATGTACAACACAAATTAATTGGTCTAAATGTAAAGCAGTTTGGGTCAGCTGTTCTCACCCCCTTCTGGGTTTCCAATTCCCCCGATGAATTCGACATGGGTAAAAGAAGGTGTGAAGTACTGTAATGTTTGTAGGGTTGTGTAAGTAAAATTAATTAATTCCATCTTGTGAAATATGAGCATGGGCATTTTGGTAATAAAAAGCTCTACGGATCACATGACTATTGCAAATCACTGGTGTTTCTGTATTAATCACACTGAAACAAGTATTTTTCATATTGAGATAAGTGTTCTTTGTCCTCAAAATATATACTCATTTCTCTATTTTCGCTTCAAAAAATATGGAAGTATAAAATCTGTTGTAAATTATAGGTCACTTTATCACCATATATGGAATGGTTTGCCAGGAAACATCATCTGCAAAGCCACTGAGATAGATTTGAGATCGACTTCAATTGTCTGCGGGATAATTATGCTAATCAGGTCTCTCACAATGACAATGTCAGAGCTCATTAAATTTGCAGTTATTGCTGACAAACCATGAATGGATGTTCACTATACTGTGGTCTTGTTAATTCTCATTGTGATATGCCTGTCCCATTTCAAACCTTAGGATTATTGATTAATTGCATTTCTCATTGTTGAAAAATGCGCTCTCCTGAGTGCACCGGTTATATGTTCAATACCATCACTGTACATTTAAAGCAAATATTTAAAACCAGATGACTTTCAAACCTATGAGTATAATAATAACGAATATATATTCCCCATACTGGCCCAAGTGCATCTGAGCCTGGGAAGGGATATTGTTAATCCATGTTTAGTTAAAGGAAATATGTACCAAATTGTTATGTTTGTTACTCTAAAAATACTTGATAAATCATTATGTACTGAATGTTGTTTTATCAATAAATAGATATATTATATTAGTTAACTATGTAACAATATAATCTGATATTTTCCACTTGGTTGGCAAGTTGGGGAGAATTATTTGGTGACGCCGGAGAGTCTGGTCCCCCGAGGCATTAATCTCATGAACTCTGGCCTCCCATTCCATTGCAAAGTTGCACAAACACGAACTGTCTTCCCATTGTCCTCTTATCAACAGGAGTCTCATCGAACTGCAGAGGTCATTGATCTCTAATTGTTCTGCAAAAGCTGTGCAAACCAGATGCTCCATCTGCATGCTGAGAGAAATGCTTATCATTGTCGAAAGTAAATGAAGGTTCTCTGTGCATACATGCCCTACTGAAGACACATATTCTTTAACAATACAATCTGCTTAATTATGCACAAGATTGTTTTCTCTTTGCTTCAAGAACCTCATGTGCAAACAAAGCTTTCTTGTCATCTGATTAGCCAAGTGCCCTGTGATGTTCTGACCCTTTGCAATTTCCAATTGTATAAAAGCCCATGTATTCTGGCTCAAAAGCAGAGATCTGCTTGGACTCTTGAGACAAGCTCTTCTTTCCACAAACATGTGTTTTTTGTTCAATAAACAATCTGTTAAATTAAATGGGTTTTCTCTATCATGGTTGGAAATCTCCACAACAGGGTAAATGGAGGAATCCCGTAATGAACATAGAATCATATAGCATAACAAATTCCATGGACGAGTCGGAGACATCTTTATGTAAGTGAAGTAGGGAAAGCTGTGAGCTTTATATTGTTACATGTCAACACACTGCGGTGGTGCTATGTTAACTAGTTTTTGTTTAAGGCAAGTTTCTCCCAGTATGTAATTGCCCTCTGTGACCTTTTTCCTATGTTTTTGCATTTGCAAGGCCGGAAATAAAAGAACTACATTCTTACAACAACAGAGTCGAACGTTTCCGAGCAGACAAAAACTCCGCCTTCCCGGCTTCATACTGGCAGGTCACGCTCCTGAGGCTTAGGATTGGTTGGTGTGACGTAAGAGAAGGAGAATGTGCTAGAGAGACAAGAGGGGAGTTGGAAGCAAAGTGTGAGGCTCTGGTCCCTCTCACCATGACAAAATAGCAGCACAGTTCTCATTGTTCATGCTGATGTGAATTTGCTCGCATGCTGGAAGAGGATGCTGGCCTTTGTCTGTTAGACTGGGTCACAAAGTTTGTACGCTTTGGGAGGAGAAGAAGAGGAGCATGTCTCTCAGCAATAACTCTGCGGTCTCCTGTTGTATGTTCGAGGAAGAAGGCAGCACCATTTGCTGTGAGTGGATCTGGTACTGAGAGAAGTGGTGTGGCAATCTCGATCATGAGAATAAATTGCACAGCAGTTTATTAGCCCTGGCATTAAAGACCGTCTGCACAAATTACCTCATGTATGTGACCGCAGAGAGCGACCTCGTGCCATTTTGGGTGCGTTTTCCCATGCAGTGGCTCCGCGGCTTGGCGACTGTGAGGTTCAAAAAGTCGTCTCTGGATGCAGAACTGAGTACCGGCATAAAGGGAGGACTTCTTTTATTTTTATCTTTCCCCTTGTCTGTTTTTGTGACTAAGTGGAGACGTTTCAAATTAGGATCTTGTTTTACTTCACTTTTCATTATCGCACTTTGGTTTATTTTCATTATTACTCGATTTATTTTCAATAAACCATCAGTTTTTTTCAATTTACTTGAGTTCGTTTGTTCTTTGTGGGTTCGAGATTAAACCCATGTGTTTCTGTTCTGGTGAATGCCTCTGGTAAACGCCATCACCATCCTCTGTCTCACATGTGCCATAATACCCAAGAGTTTTGGCTGTTCGCCTCCAAGTGAAAACCATTCAGCTATCTGTCCAGGTTGATGTAAATCGGCCTGAACACGACGGTGCCTTGGTGTTTATGTCAGTACCCCTGGTTTTTTCAAAACGAATTGGGATGGTTTGCTCCACAGAAATAACAATAAACTGAAAAGATGGAGAGAATTTTGTCTAATTTGTCTTTCAGAGGTCATGCTTTGGTCATTAACAACCTAGTTGCCCCTCTGCGATGGCATAAGATGATTGTCCTGCAGCCACCTGCAACATTTGTCTCGTCGATCCAAAAATGTGCTTGACTTCTTTTGAGATGGCAAACATTGGCTTAAGCCAGAGACTATTTGCCTTCCACTGGCAGAAGGGGGTCATATACATTCTTTGTTGAGTGATGGCCTTCCATGTCTCTGATGCTTGTCGTTTTATATTTCTGAAGGCCTTGCCCTGGAATTCCACTGCGAGCCTCATTGAAACAACCCGGCTTGATGGGCTGTAAGCATGAACTCTTTTTTCATGGAACTGCAACATGTTGATGCTGTGTTGCTCCCTGACTTTTACCAAGATGTCTTGTATGCCTGGCAGTTCATTTCAATAACTCAGCAAATGGAGACGTATAACAGAAAAAAGGTTTCTTCAAGAACCCCTTTTCTACAATGCTCTTTTTCCAGAAATTCCTCACTCACGTACTTTCATGCAGCGTTTTGGGTGCTGGCCTAAACACAACTTGGGACCTTCGTGATTGAAATAGGAACAGCTGGTTCTTTGCAGGATATCTTAAAAAAAGAAAAGAACTGGCATCATATCTGTGAGGAGTGTAGCCCAGGCACTACAGGAAGTCCTGCATGTTTTTTGGTGCTTACGCCTGAGCTTCAATGCCGACATTGGTGATCACCATACACCATCACAGATCGAAAACTTGCCAGCTGATTACTCCACAACATCTATTTTGCTATTCTCATCCCCACTCTTGAGCAAAGACAAAAAAAGACTGGACCATTTGTGCCTTTCAATTTGATTTCCCTCATTACGACCTGCTTCATTTGGGGCTCGATGAAAAGAAAAACAGCCTTCTGGGCTTACCTCCCATCTGCAATGGTCCACAATGTATATTTCACCAATTGTAAAAAGGACTGGCGATATTGCCTGGAGACTCTCCCACATGGTGCTGCCTTCTAATGTTTTATTACATCGGTTTAACGAAACTAATACAGAAGCATGTCCTTTTTGTATGCTCCCTGAAGACCTTTTTCATGCATATGTAGAATGTGCAAGACTCACTTCTCTCTTTGAGTTATCACCTCTGTTACAAAGGATGAACTTTTCTTTCTCCATGCGTTTTTTTTTTTTGTTTGTTTTTGGAATACCACTTGGTTGCAAAAAGAGCTCAGAGACCGCTCTTGTCAATTTCCTGATTTCTATTGCAAAATTGGCAATCTACAAGAAAAGGAAAGCAAAGGTCCTTGCAAATGCTGATATTTTATGTGATGCAGTAATTGTCTTAAAGGTTCTTGTCATGGCAAGGCTACGTATGGAGTTCTCTTTTTATCAAAAGAAAGATGATTTGCAAATATGGTGTGCAAAGGGAGATTTTTGTGAATTTAAAATTAATAATGGTGTGTTGAATTTTTCACTATAGTGTCAAAGATTTCTCTTTCTCTTTTACTTTCTCTTTCTCTTTCTCTTTCTTTTGTTCATTCCTTTCTTTGCCTATTATGTGCAATTGTTGCCCCATTGTCAGCTTGTTGCTTTTTTGTTTTTTTTTATCTCCTCCACCGAAGGTAGAAGGAGGTCACCCCTGTCTGTTTGTTTGTTTGTTTGTGTTTGGTTGTGTGCAGGATATCTCAAAAAGTTGTGGACGGATCTGAATGAAATTTGGTGGGCAGGTTGGGTATGTAACAAGGACGAACTGATCAGATTTTGGTGTGGATCTGGATCCAGCTACTAGAATTTTTAAGGTGATTCTTCACCATTGAAGAATACTTGACAGGTTCGTGTGACAAGGACGAACTGATTAGATTTTGGTGAATATCCCGATCCGGATAGGAGAATTATTTAATTTTTAAAGTAATTCTTCACCGTTGAGAGATATGGCCAAAAACAATGTATAGCAAGATATTTCAAAAATGTATTGGGCCGATATGTTCTCGTGCAGTGGTTATCAAACTTTTTTTTTAGTGGCGACCCAATTTCAGAACCTCTCTATATCGCGCGACCCAAAAGATTCAAAACCCAATTCATAATATATAAGATAAGATTTCATATGACACAAGAACATTTACTGTTTACTTTATTCACCATCGTCATGTTTTCATAGACGAGTAAACGGAGAATAGCCGACAGTATCCAAATAGTACAGTTGAATGTTTCAGAAATTTAGTCCGAATGACATTTGGATATATCAGTGAGAAGGATGAGCCTGTTTTTCAGAAACCAACTTCTCTATTTGTGGAGAAGTAGATGACAATGCCAGGATCATATCATGCTCCATTTCTAGGCGATTTCTGTACTTTGTTTTAATCACCACCATGGTGGGGAACGACTGCTCACAAAAGTATGATGAAGGATATGGCATGACAACCTTAATGGCGCGCCGTGACAGGGTCGGGTACGACGGCAGCATTTTGCACCAGAATGTCGACAAAGAATTCGTCCGCGCAAGAGCCTGCACTCCTGAATCCTGCTGGAGCTGTACAAGCTCTTCCTGTGCTGTATCATCTTCATCAGCAATCGAGTCCAGTTTTGCTGTGAAAGGGTCCCGAACCATAGAAAAGGACTGCACATCCAGCTCAGGGAAATAGTGCTCGAACTGTTCCATGAGCAACCGAAGGTGACGTGCTATCTCCCCAGAAAGACTGTCGAGCTCAGTATCATCATACTGGCAGGTCGTTAGATGCTCCACCAGACGGGGGAAAAGGCTGAAGTGCTTAACAGCTGCTTTGTCTGCCAGTAATTTTAGAGTCGCCAGAAATCCGCTCATTTTGTTGTGAAAAATCATGAGGTTGGTGTCTTTGCCTTGGAGGGAGCGGTTGAGGACATTGAGACGTTCAAAGATGTCAATGAGATAGCACATTTCTGACAGCCAAGTGTCCAACTCGAGCAACGCTACCCATGCCGTTTTCCCTTGTGTGTGTAGGAACTCCTTCAGTTCATCTTTGAGCTCGTAAATGCGCAGAAGAAGGTTTCCTCGGGATAACCATCTGACTTGAGTGTAGAATAGTGAATTCTTATGGTCGGCGTCCATCTCCTGGCAGAATAGCCTGAATAACTCAGTGTTGAGGGCGCTCGATTTGATGTGATTCACCATTTTTACGACTTCTGAGAGCACGCTCTGCAAGGTTTCTGGCAAAGTACGAGAGGTGAGCGCTTCTCGGTGAATCATGCCGTGTACCATGGAGGTCTGAGGTGCCACCTCAAGCAATTTAGCCTTGAATCCAGTACGCACTCCTAACATTGCTGGCACACCGTCTGTTGTAGAACCGAGCAACTTTCCGAAGTCCAGATCATGGTCACGATAAAACTGCTCTACTTTCCCAAAAATGTCCTCGCCTTTAGTGGTGGCCTCCAATGGTTTGATGAGCAGAGGCTCATCAACAGTTATCAGCCTTGATGAAGCGGACCCAGACGATGAGTTGCGCGTACGATGCGATATCAGTGGACTCGGCCAACTGTATCGTGTGCCACGGCGATTCCTTGATCTTCTGTACGACCTGAGCCGTTACGTCCAGACTCATATCTTCAATTCTGCATTGGATGGTGTTGTCAGAGAGGGGTATAACTGCCAGTTTCTTCGCCGCTTCCTCCCCAACCATAAGAAATACCATGTCCTTTGCACATGGCAGCACAAGTTTTTCTGCAATGGAGTGAGGCTTTTTAGTCTTGGCAACATGGAGCGACACTCGATACGAGGCCTCTAATGCCCGAGAATTGGTCTGATGGCATGTACCCTCTCTGTCAAGACGCATATTCTTGAGTGCAAGAAGTTTCCTCTCAAAGAATGCTCTCTCCTTATACTGATAAGGCGCATGTTTTGTAGTCAAATGCCTCTGCAACTTATTTTGTTTCATGGACTCCGTAGAAAGCACTTTGAAACAAATCACACACTGTGCCCCACTTTTATCCACCACGTAGTAAAATCCAAGGTCCAGAAATTTATCCTGGTAAGAACGTTCTCGAGATTTGTTGGTGGCCGGTGCTGCCATCACAAATAAGGTCTCGAGTCGTACATGGAGACTTGAATAGACGTTAATGATAGAGTCTGAGTCTGAGAGGCCGTAGATCAAACCACTAATTTCCCGCCAAAATGAACCGCCCTTCAGCGAGCCCGCGCATCGGCAGGATCCCATTCCAAGCATCATGTTGCGCCAGTTCCCATACTTTGAACGAACCGTTTGTATTACATCCCGTAAAAGCGAACTCCGATCGAAAATCGACAATTTTTTTTCGCAGCAAGCGGACGCCCGCAACCCCACAAAATTTGCTTGGCGACCCCACTTGGGGTCGTGCCCCCGGGTTTGAAAAACCAAGTTCTAGTGGATCAGGTATTGCGTGGCAGGGGTATGCATTCCATGGAGTGCCCTTCTAGTTTACCCTGTCACCTCTTTCTTCCATGAGCCTTGTATGGAAATACATATATATATATATATATATATATATATATATATATATATATATATATATATATATATATATATATATATATATATATATATATATATATATATATATATATCCCTGTACACACTGCTGAATCTGTTAAAACCTTGGCCTGGGCCTGTTTAGCATTCTCATCTGAGTGTGAGCACATAACGTGTTGTGACACCACATTCAAATCCCATATACTTAGCTGACATATCCATTGTTTACTCATGTCTTTGTAATTTGTGCAAAAGCATGCTGTTTTGTCTTCATCTGTTTGTCCTATATGTGATGTATTTATATGTGAGATAATTGGAAATAAAAAAATAAATATGAGCATGATTTCGAATCACCCTCCAACTTTCAGCCCCTCCATTGAACTGCTACTTGTGAGCCAGCTTATTCAACCTTGTGTCAACACTCATGGAGGTCTTAGAAGCTTCACAAACCTAAGTTCTTCACAACAGTTTATTTAGCAATTATACAGGCATCGCAGAGGTCATTAAAAAGGAGTCCTCAGAATGCAGACAGCAAGATGCTCTTCCCATGGTTAGGTTCTAAACAAACTCACCACATTATTGGCTCATTTATCGAGGCCACCACCTCCATTGCCTTAGCTGCAGGCCTGTCATTGGTCTGCTTGTTGTACCTCACAGCCTGGCAAGACATTTCGAACTTCACTGCCAAGTTGAAATGGTTTTTAAAAACAGCCGGACAGAGGTTTGCATCAACGAACAGAATTGAAAACTCGGGCACGAAGACGGACTCTGACTTAACAAGCCTGATCATTTTAGATTTCGTTTTTGGCTGCAAATGGAGGCAAGTTGGGTAACTTTTGTTTGTTACTCTGCTTGATTGAGATGGCGATATAGCATTCAAAGCGATGCATTTCTAATTCGTGAAACGAGAAAGTTTTCTTGATAATCTCACACTTGTTCGATAAAGCTCGAGTCACAATGACCATTCTCGAACAGACTCTACTACTTTCCTTTTTGGGTCTATTAATGGCAGGAGTCAATGGAGAAGACAATGTGAAAGAGTGCTCATCCAGCATGTCTTTAGCTTGTCAAGGTATGTTTGGAATTTGTGATTTTTTTTTTTTTTTTTTTTTGTTCTGGAAGTATAAAATTAAAAGGTGATTTTAATGGGGGTTTTTTTATATATAATTTTTACTTTTTACAATTTTGAGTGAGGAGGGATTTTAAAAGAATGTTTGAGGATATGTAATGGTGACAACTTATCTGCAAGCCTTGAGAAAACAAGATTGTATTAACACATGTTTATGTTATCCTTGACTCAATCCAACAGTTTTTATTTCTGTACAATGGATCCAATGTGATAAATGATCAAAAGCCTCTTCCACGGTGTGTGAACATGTAGAGCTGAAATACAGTACCTGGAACATGTTCATTGCAGAGCAGAATGGTTGTGCACAGTGCGCTCACAGCTGCAAGAAGACCGATGAAGTTTGGCACTGCACATGTGGACAAGGATACACACTGAGTTCTGATGGAAAGAGCTGTACTGGTAGGCTTAGGTTGATCATCTTGACCATTTTAGTATCACTCGCCAAAGGAGAGGGCATTGCATTTATCTTTGTTAGTTGTGAAAATCAAAGATTTTTAAAGTGTATTGGTTGGTTGAGTGTGTTATTCTGTTTGTCTGTCGTCTGTCTGTTTTTATGTTTATCGCCGAGAGGTCACAATTTTAAATCGATCTTCACGAAACTTCACCACATGGTAGAGTATGTCATATGCAAGCCTATTGTTTGAGGTCAAAAGGTCAACAAATTTGTTAGATTTCTAAAATCCTCAATTTTCATCTGAATGAATAGAAATTTGAACAGGATTTTCATATCAGGTCACTGAATTCAACCACTAATTATTTTGGATGTCATCATAGGCCAAAAGGTCAACATCGGCCTGATTCCTAAAATTGTCAATATTTCATTCAATTGACTTGAAATTTGAATAGGAGTTGCATATTTGATCAATGAATTCAACCACCTATAATTTTGAGGTCAAGCTTGACCAAAAGGTCAGCATAAGCCAAACGTCAGCAACTTGGATTGGATTTGTAAAATCCTCAATTTTAATCCGATTGATTTGAAATTTGAAGGGTTGCATATTTGGTCATTGAATTCAACCACCCAATTATTTTTGAGGTCAAAATAGCCAAAAGGTCAACATATGCCAAGGGTCAACAACTTTGGTGGAATTTCTAAAATCCTCAATTTTCATCCCATTGACTTGAAATTTGGAGAGGATTTGCATATCATGTCACTGAATTCAACGAACAAGTATTTTTGAAGTCAACATTGGCCAAAAGTCGACATAGTCATTTCTAAAATTGTCAATTTTCATCCATTTGAATTGAAATTTGAAGAGGAGTTGCGTATTTTGATCATTGAATTCAACGACCAATTGTTTTTTTAATGTCAAATTTGTTTTATGGATTTCGCAAGTATTGTGCTGTGCAAGACATTTTATTTAATCTACGTTTGGTGTTGGTATAGTGGGCTGAATTACCTCCTCCACTCCCCCTGCATCAAATTTCATTGTTATAGCATTGTGGCAGTTGCACTACTAGCATGGCAGATAGCGCCCCCTGAGCCCCAATGTCCCAGACAGTCACCTGGTTCTCCTGCCCCTAAATTCGGCAATGGTTACAGAAAGCGAATGTAAGGGGGAAACGATGAAGAATGTGAGTACGTACGTCTATGAAGTACATATTATTAGGAACGTGATTACGTTTCTAAGATGATTACTTCCGCCAACAAAGGTGGACATAGTTTATGTTTTCACTCCTGTCTGTTTGTCTGTTTGTTTCCTAGAGAAAAAAAATAAAATTGGACAAGTGTGTTTGTTTGTGTGTTTCTGTGTTTGTTTGTGTGTTTGCTTGTTTGTGTGTTTGTCTGCCCACTTGCCTCCAGCCCAAACCGCTCAACAGTTCATTCTGAAATTTTCAGAGATTCATATCACCGACCTTCTGACGGTCACACATTGAAGTTTCGTAAAATTCACTAGACCCAAAAGGTCTACATATAGTGGAGCGGCCAAGAGCCAAAAATTTAGCTTAACCCCTCCACACTTTAGAACAAGGCAAATTAGGTATTGTTGGATTCGTTCGGATGTCTACTTTGTGAAAAACGATGTTTTACAGTCAGATTCTAATTAAAACATGGCCATTTAACCCATTTAACCCATAAAACGCATAAAAAATTGAGAATTTTGAAATATCTTAATAATTGTTATTTTGGCACTTACAAAGATTGAAAACTTGGTAACATCCCATTAATTCCTTTCTGCCAAGTACACTCACAATATTTGGGGTTGAAACCCACTTTAATGGGGTTTTGGACTGCCAAATACCCCAAAATTATGGGTTTTACCCATTTTTTGCCATTTTTGAGTCCAAAGATTTGATGCAGTACCCCTCCCCCACATTAGAACAAAACAAATCTAGTCTCATTTGATTTGTATGGATGTCAACTCTATGAATATTGATGTTTGATTTGCATATTTTAATGCTAACATGGTTAATTAACCCCCTGTTTGCAAAAAATAAAAATCCATAATTTTTGGATTTCTCCTTAATTTCTCATTGTAACTGCACACTGTAGCTTAGACTCGTACTTCGTCTTCAGTTATACAAATAAACCCTTGTGCGAAACGTTACACTCATTGTTACTTTATCACTTTCTAATTGTGTGTGTGTGTGTGTGTGTGTGTGTGTGTGTGTGTGTGTGTGTGTGTGTGTGTGTGTGTGTGTGTGTGTGTGTGTGTGTGTGTGTGTGTGTGTGTGTGTGTGACCTCAAACTTTTTTCCTTGCAGGTTCAAGAAAGTATGGAACCACCAGAAGAACCCCCTCAGAAGAGGAGAAGAACGAGTCTTTCCGAATGCTGCATATTTTGCGAGACTTCATTATCCAAAACCCAAGCTGATAACCCAGTTGTCCAGAATCCTACAGTCAAAGGATTGAAATCCATTCTGAAAGCTGCCGAACTTCGTAAAGATGGTGTCTATGATCGGCTGTTTCCAGTGAAAAACGACATCCTAAAAGGAGATACTGTTATCAAATTCCACCAAAAGTGCAGAGCAAATTATACGAACAAGAGGAATATCCAAATAGCCGAAAGAAACACTGGTACATGTGCTGACGGTGTCACTGACGATGGTGCAACAAGTATTGGGCCTACGGTTGGACTGTCTCATCTCCGGCGATATGATACGTCGCAATTTGACATTCGATCAGGCTGTTTCATATGTGGGAAATCACATAGCTGGAAGGAGAAACTGTGGAACGTCTCAACTGGGACGGGGCCACCACACGGCAAAGAGTGATTGATGCAACCATTCAGAGAAACGACTATGAGATTCAAATGCGAATGCTGTCAAACACTGACTTGTTTGCAATGGATGCAAAATATCATCGCCCTTGCTATTCGCATTACATCTCGCTTAACAATATGAAAGCTGCAAGTGCTAGGGCTAAGGTTGATAAATGTGACAATGCGTGTGCCTTCAAAAGTTTGTGTAAGGAGATTGAAGAGACTGTCCTGTCCAAAACCATCTCTATCACAACCGTGTCTGTCCTGAATGAACGATTGGTCGCTGTATCAGCAGAGGTCAACTCTAAAACCAACGTGTCTGGTACTACCATGGAGATTGAAGGAGAAATTACAGAAGCATTTCGGAGACAGGATTTCATTCATCGTCCAGCCTGGGAAGTCTGATCTTGTATGCTCAGAGGATATCACAGTTGCCGAGGCCTTGAAACACGTTGTGAGGCTACAACTGCATGTAAATGAAATTTGTGAATGTGAACTCGAATCCTCTGATGATGTCAATTCAGAAGAGGACACTGTTGTCTTGCGTAAGGCAGCTGGTATCATCAGGAAATGTATCGGTGACATTACATTTCAATCTGATCGTTATGATTCTAGTGGGAATATGGAGACAAAAAAGTGCAAGGACTTTGTTCCGAATCGTTTGTATTCATTGCATTGTGTACTTCAAAGAAAGACTGTGACAGCGCGACAAGCTATGAATCTGAGACTGACATGGGAAACATTGAAATGAGAGTTCTTGCAATATGTCACAACATGATTTCTCTAGTTTGTAAAATCCATACCCCAATAACATTTGGTTTAGGCGTCAAGCTGCACCACGACCATGGTAGTCGAGAACTGATAGATGATCTGTCCTCTCTTGGACACAGCATACCTTATGATGAAGTGCGGAGATTCCTCACTGCCATTGCCTTGGACCAGCTGTCAACCAAGTCTGACGTTCATATACCACGTGACATTTCTGTCTATGATCCTGAGAATGTTATTAAGACCATTGTTGATGCCGCAATTGACAATTTCGATCAAAATGAACAGACAATAGATGGAAAGAACACTACACATTCAATGGCTGTGGTGTTGTATCAAAGGTCCCCGAGGCCAGAAGAAACACCTTGCATTCCAAGATCAAACCTAAAAACCCTAGATACGCAGAGCTGTGATGAGGATAAAATCAAACGCGACAACAAACCCCATACTAAACCAGAACCATGTGTGAAATGGGAAGTCAAAGAACTGGATAAGTCTGCTCGTGATGTGGTACGAAAAGACTTGATTTGGGAAATGGCCCGTGCAAGTGCCCCTGATACCTCACATGTTCCGGCTTGGGGTGGATTCAATTCTCCAGTGAGCGAGAGAAATTCCACTGACTCGAATATGGTATCTCCCAATTCATTAATGCGCCACCCTCTGACTTCTCTACGATCTACACGACTTTGCTCAAATTGGTTGAAATTGCAACTGCATTGGAACAAGAACATGTTCTGGTCACCGCTGACCTGGCAATATATAGCAAGGCTGAACAGATTCTCTGGACTGAGCCAGATCCCTTGGCTGGTCGAGTGACGATGAGGCTTGGTGGGATGCATCTCACTATGGCTTTTATAGCTAGTATAGGGAAGCTGTTTAGTGATGGTGGTCTTCACAACATGCTGAAGTGTATGCTGATGCGTCTGTGAGTTTGAGGTTGCAAGGGAAACAGTATGCCAGAGGTCTAAGAGGAATCAGACTGGTCCATGAAGCACTGTTTCACTTGTTTCTCTCAGCTGCCGAAACCTTTGCAATGAAAAACAAGTTTCCCTGGTCAGATGATGAGACCACACACTTCATTGCAGATCTAGAGAATACCTTCAAAATGCAATCCCCGGAAGCCTGCACTGCTGTGTGTCAGGAGATTGAAATGCGCTTGTCATCCTCTCTTCTCAGTACAATGAAGAAGTTCAAAGACACAGGAAGAGAACAATCAGCAACATTCCATAACTGGATTAGCTTTCTGGATGCTGGTGACACCCTCTTGAAGTTACTTCGAGGAGACCGTGAGGCCGATTTTGAAATGCACCTTACCGCCGCCGTCCTTGAAGTCATACCGTACTTCTTCCTGGCAGGCCGCAGCAACTATGCACGATACACCCCAGTCTATGTTGCGGAAATGTGTCACTTGGAGGTGTCAGCTCCACGAATATTTCAGCACATGTCAGAAGGTGGTTTCGTTGTGAAACGCTCAGAAAGGACTTTCAACTGCGTTCCTACGGATGAGGCTCTCGAACAGAGTATCAATCGCGAGGCTCAAAGCCAAGGTGGTGTCATCGGTTACACACTGAGGAAAGGAGCCTTAGTTCGCTGGCTGCTGACCCGCCACATAACCGGGGAATACGCAGAACGATTCAAAGAAATGTCTACACCTACCAAGTCCAAGAATACACATGAAGAACTTGGACATGCTCGAGTGACCAAGGACCAGAATGATGTTAAAGTCATTAAGGAATACATCAAGGAACAATGCCAATATCCATTTGACCTGGAAAGTGTGGAAACCTCCCTAGTTAATATAACTAGTGGTCAGGTGCCATCAGAAGAAGTCGAAGAGTCGATGAATGGAGTGCCACAAAAGGGTTGGGAAATGTTCAATCAGTTCACGAAAGAAAGGCTTGGGGACAAAAAGAAGAGGAATTTCTGGGATCCAATCCCCAAGACAGTCGTCAAAACGTTTTCTGCTATGAGGAAGTGTCTTTCCAGTGATAATGAAAGGAAGATAATGATCGATACGGAGGGACTCTTCAGAAGTCTGCTTGTCGTGTCAATGAACCGTGACGTGGATATGCGCAAGGTCCTCCCCTACGAACTGGCAGCTGTTCCGCCTTCAATGTTCCACGACGATGGTTCGATGAGGAAAACCAACAAAGCAGATCTTGCCAAAAAGCTGGAAGCAAATACGGATGAAATTCTTGTCCTTCCTAGTCAGAATTCCCCGACGTCATCGCAGTCTGCTGCATACCTCATTGATGGCATGACAATGTGTCAGGCCCTGAACGAGAATCATTTCAAGACTTTCAATGATCTTGGAAAGGTGGTTCTGAACCGAAC
Source organism: Eptatretus burgeri (assembly GCF_056783735.1). Lineage (NCBI taxonomy): Eukaryota > Metazoa > Chordata > Myxini > Myxiniformes > Myxinidae > Eptatretus > Eptatretus burgeri. Next base: position 16,730,883 of record NC_140970.1, read on the forward strand.
TGTGCATCTTCTGAAGAACAGTGACATGGATCCTTCCATTGACGTTGTGACGTTGGTCTTTGACCTGTACGACAGAGAACATTCGATTAAGTCGACTGAACGACACAGACGAGGAATGATGGATTCCGGATTCAACTACCAGATACAAGGGAACAGGGACATCCCGAACTACAGGAACTTCCTCAAAACCAGTACCAACAAGACCAGTCTCGCTTCATTCATCTGTCAGTACATCTTCGACGATGGACAAGATCTCCTGCCTGCAGATAAACCGGTAGTACTGGCAGGTGGATTTGAAGATGGAGAAGTGATCAAAGTTCTGAATGAAGTGGGTGTGTCCAGTCTTGAGGGGTTGTACAGCACACAAGAGGAGGCGGACACTCGTCTGGTATTGCATGCAATCATGTTATCGAGAGACCATCCAAGGATAATCATTCGGTGTGACGACACTGATGGTCCTGGTCTTGTTGGTGTATTACTGGAGCAGGGGAGCACCAGCCGATGAAATATATATGCATGCTGGGCACTCAGGGAAATTCGCCTCAAAGGAACGATTCATACCTGTTCACCATATCAGGACCAAACTCGGCAAAGCAGCATGCAAGTCTTTACCAGCCGTGCATGCTCTGTCAGGACGTGACACGACAAGTGCTCTATACAGACTTGGAAAGCGAATGGCATATTCAGCTCTCACCAAAAATTCAGATGCCTTCCAGGGCCTGGAAGCATTCCAGGATGTGCCTACTTTCCGAGATAGCACAAGGTGATTTGTCCTTCTCATGCATGGTAAAAAAACTAAAAATCTCAGTTCACTGAATGAGCTTCGTTTCGTACTCGCCACCACCACTGATAAGCCCGCATCGATACTGCCACCAACAGATGATGCCTTCGAACAACATGTATTGCGGGCCCAATACCAAGTAGCAGTGTGGTGTCAGAGTCACGTCGCAAAACCTGAGAACATGAACCCAGTTGGCCATGGTTGGCATGTGAATGTAAAGGATGAACTGCGTCTGACAATGTACCAGAATGAATCGGCACCAGCACAGGTTAGAGACCTAACTCATTTGTACTGCACTGACAAAGGTTGGCACGGACAGAAATGCCAGTGTGTCATTGCTGGACTTGAGTGCATTGACATTTATTTGTTCCTGTGGTGGAGAATGTGAGAATCGGCCGGAGATAAGTGAAGTGGCAAATGGAGATGAAGTCGGCGATGATACGGACATGATGGTGTAAATAGTGTGTTAAAACTTCCCAATTGTGGGCTATTTTGGGCCAGCTGAAGTGGGTTAGCACCTAATTCATTAACCCCAAATATTGTGAGGGTGTACTTGGCAGAAAGGAATTAATGTGATGTTTCCAAGTTTTCAATCTTTGTAAGTGCCAAAATAACAATTAAGATATTCCATAATGCTCAATTTTTTTATGGGTTTAATTATAATCTGACTGTAAAACATCGTTTTTCATAAAGGAGACATCCTAACGAATCCAACGATACCTAATTTGCCTTGTTCTAAAGTGTGGAGGGGTAACTCCTCAAATAAGGCCCTTTTTTGGCCTCAACCGCTCCACTAATAGGTCAATAGGCCAATTTGAGCCAAATTTTCTAAAATCCTCAAATTTCATTCGATTGACTTGAAATTTGAAAAGGAGTTGCAAGTCACGTTAATTAATTCAATGAAGTATAACTTTTTAGGTAATCTTTGGTCAAAAGGTCAACATATGCCATAAGGTCAACCCAAAATAGGCCGAATTTTTTAATTGTTTCCAAAATTGTCAATTTTCATCCAATTGACTTGGAATTTGAAGAACATTTGCATATGAGGTCAGTGAACTCAACCACATTAATTTTTAGGTCAACATAGACCAGAAAGGTCAACGTCAGCCAGATTTCTAAAATCCACAATTTTCATCAAGTTGACTTGAAATTTGAAGAACATTTGCATATCAAGTCACCAAATTCAACCACCTAATAATTTTGAGGTCAACAAAGACCAAAAGGTCAATATGGGCACAAGGTCAACAACTAAGGTGGTATTTCTAAAATCCTCAATTTTAATCCAATTTACTTGAAATTTGAAAAGCATTTGCATACCAGGTCACTGAATTCAACCACCTACTTATTTTGAGGTAAACCTCGGCCAAAAGATCTACATAGGCCGATAGGCCAATTTGGGCCAAACTTTATAAAATCATCAATTTTCATCCGATTTACTGGAAATTTGAAGAGCATTTTCTTGTCAGGTTGCTGAATTCAAACACCTATTAATTTTGAGGTAATCATAGGCCAAAAGGTCAAAATAGGCCAAAAGGCCAATTTGGACCAAATTTCTAAAATCCTCAAATTTCATCTGATTGACTTGAAATTTGAACACGATTTGCAAATCAGGTCAATGGATTCAACCACCTATTACTTTTGAGGTTATCATAGGCCAGAAGGTCAACCCAAAATCGGCCAAATATTTAAATTGTTTCTAAAATTGTCAATTTTCAACTGATTGACTTGAGTTTTTGAAGACCATTTGCACATGAGGTCGCCGAATTGAACCACCTAATAATTTTAAGATTAACCTTGGCCAAAAAGCCAATTTGGCCCAAATTTTCTAAAATCCTCAATTTTCATCTGATTGACTTGAAATTTGAAGACCATTTGCATATCAGGTCACCAAATTCACTCGCCTATTAATTTTGAGGTAAACGTAGGCCAAGAGGTACACATAGAGCAAAAGGTCAACCTCGGCCAGATTTCTAAAATCCTCAATTTTAATCCAATTAATTTGAAACTTGAAGAGCATTTGCATATCATGTCACTGAATTCAACCACCTACTAATTTTGAGGTAAACAGACCAAAACGTCAATATAGGCTAAATTTCTTAAATCATCCATGTTTATCCAATTAACTTGAAATTTGAAAATAATTTGCATACCAGGTCACTGAATTCAACCACCTACATATTTTTGAGGTAAACAGACCAAAACGTCAATATAGGCTAAATTTCTAAAATCCTCCATTTTAATCCAATTAACTTGAAATTTGAAAAGAACTTGCATACCAGGTCACTGAATTCAACCACCTACTTATTTTGTGGTAAACATAGGCCAAAAGATCTAGATAGGCCAATTTGGGCAAAACTTTCTAAAATCATCAATTTTCATCCGATTGACGTGAAATTTGAAGAGCATTTTCTTGTCAAGTTGCCAAATTCAAACACCTATTAATGTTGAGGTAATCATAGGCCAAAAGGCCTACTTGGGCCATATTTCTAAAATCCTCAAATTTCATCAGATTGACTTGAAATCTGAAGACAATTTGCATATCAGCTCGCTAAATTCAAGCACTTATTAATTTTGAGATCAAAATCGTCCAAAAGGCCAAATTGGGTCAAATTTTATAAAATTCTCAATTTTCATCCGATTGATTTGAAATTTCAAGAGCATTTGCATATCATGTCACCAAATTCAACCACCTAATAATTTTGAAGTCATCAAAGACCAAAAGGTCAATATGGGCACAAGGTCAACAACTAAGGTGGTATTTCTAAAATCCTCAATTTTCATCCGATTGACTTGAAATTTGAAGAGCATTTTCATGTCAGGTCGCTGAATTAAAAAACCTATTAATTTTGAGGTAAACGTAGGCCAAAAGGTCAAAATAGGCCAAAAGGCAAATTTTTGCAAAATTTTCTAAATCCTCAATTTACATCCGATTGAGATGAAATTTGAAAAGGATTTACATAATATCAGGACACTGAATTCAACCCCCTATTATTTTTGTGCTCACCGTAGGCGAAATTTTCATGTCTTGCCGCTGAATTCATCTAACAATTAATTTTATGGTCAAAAGGTCAACACAGGCCTAGTTCTAAAATTGAAAGATCGGGCCAAGAACTAAATATATTACTGTATCTCAAAAATTTTGGACGAGTTATGACGAACCATGGTGGATGAGTTGAATAGGTGGCAAAAACAAGCGGATTGGATTTTGGTTCAGATCCAGCCCATCAGTGGGATACAAAACATGAACTGTTCCACTGGCAGAAGTATGGGCTCTACCGAGTGCCATTCTACTTTATGCTATTTTGCCAAGTTGTCATTCTATGAGTGATTTTTCATCTGTTTGTTTTTCTGTTTGTCTGTCTCTCTCTGTGAACAGGATTTCTCAAAAAGTTGTGGCCAGATTCGAACAAAACTTGGTGGAGAGGTTGTGGGTGTATGACAAGGAAAAATTAATTCAATTTTGGTGAAGATCCAAATCCGGATCTGGATATGAGAATTTTTAAAGTGATTCTTCACCATTCAGTGCTGGAGATAAAAACTATATATAGCACGATATCTCAACGTTTTGGACAGATTTAGACTAAATTTGGTGGACATGTTGGTTGTTTGATGAGGAAGAATTGATTCGATTTTGGTGAAGATTCGAATCTGGATCTGGATAAAAGAATTTTGTATTTTTAAAGTGATTCTTCACCATTGAGAGATGGGGCCAAAAACGATATATATCGTGACCTCTCAAAAACTTGTAGACGAGTTATGACAAAACTAGTTGGATGAGTTGGTTAGGTGACAAGAACAAGCCAATTCGATTTTGGTTCAGGTCCGGATCCTGATCTAGCCTGTCAGAGGGATAGAAAACATAAACTGTTTAGCCTGGCAGAGGTATGCCCTCTACCGAGTGCCATTCCAATATCCAATATTGGAAAAATCTACATAAAACATAAAAATTCAGGATAGATCCTGAATCTATCCAATAAAACTAAAAATATGTTTTTCTGCTGCATGAACATAAACCTACCTCATTAATACATCATCTACACACCATACAAACCAAGTCTGCAGTTTGGTGCCCATCCCCATATAACTTGACTGTAAAGTGTAGACTTTTGTCATGCAGGTAAGAGTAACCAGACTTGGTGGGACAGACACATTCCCCCTACATGAAGGATCTATTGATTCTATGCTGAGTTCGCTGAACCCAACAGTTAATTTTTTAAAACAATTCAAGAGTGACAAGGTAATTCAGGGACTTGTTTTGGTTTCTATTAGAAGTTTAGAACCCCAAACCTGATGACTGCCTTCAATATGATCTGAACACACCAACTCTGAATTCCACACTCTTTAAGATTTAGCAATTGAAGTCTTCACGGATTCGAAAGACTGAAGTCACGAGGCAAGAAATTGGCACCCTTCTGGTGCAAAATTAATTACCCTCAAAGCTCTGTGGAGAGCTTCCATGTTTCAAAGACCGCTCATCCTGAGGAATGCACTTGCATCTAACAATCTCTGTGACGCTGAAGGAATCTTGATCCGAAAAGAGAGCCAAAGCCCCGAACAAATCTTCATCTGAACAGACAGCCAAAGTGAGGCAGTATGGCCATTCATACTTAGGAGATAACACACAAACAGTGGATCAGTTGCGATTCTTGAAATTTAATGCACTGAACAGCAAAAACCAAAACGGAGGATTTAAAACTTAATTCAGCAAACAAGGTATTGCAGGATGCCTCTTGAATTGCTGCCAGCATGAGGGAAGGACGGGCCTGCTGAATGCAAACACTGAGGACAAAGCTTTGTAGAGTGAAGCTTCAGCATACTTAACAGTGGCTTGAAAATGAGTATTTTGAAGGAACAGAAAGGTAAGTAAATCACTCATTTTATCTGAATGCACAAAGTTAGGGTCTCGTTTGTCATATTGTTGGTTTTGGGATGAAACGCTCTCCTGTAATGTGCAGACGATTCATGAGGGTGAGGTTATTGATTCAAATTCCACGTATGAGGGGAAGTCAAAGTTTCCCCCCTATTCCCTCCCTACCTCTAAACTCATGATGGAATGATCATGCACCATTGAAATCAGCATAGATAGTGATGCCTTTCTGTGTAGTTTCCAGCCAATGTCACATTTATCCAGGTGTTGAGTGCATTTCCTGATGTTCTTGGAATGCAAGCTGTTTTTAGCTCCATATTTTTTCAAAAGGACAAAACCTTTTGTTCTCCTTCATTGTATGTTGATGTTTTTTTTATTGTCCACTCCCACTGTCCTTGCAAATCGCATCGTGATTCGGGTCCTTATGCACTGATGGAACTCATGGCAGTTAAAGAGTAATTGTTCATATCAACGACTGTTGATCCTTTTGAATTGCAGAGGAGCAAATTAAGAAGAAAAAGCAAATACCAGTTGCTTCTGTATGTGAGTGCAGACCAGAATGAGTGTTCATTTTGGAACCATGGCTGCACATTGGGCTGTGCCAACGAACCAGGTTCATTCCGCTGTCTCTGTCCCAGGGGATACCGACTGCTTCTCGATGGCAAAACGTGTCACGGTGAGCTCTGTTTGTGCAAATCGAGTCAATAGATTCCTCTATATTGCCAAAGGTTTATTGCATTACCTCTTGGGATCTCATGTGCATACAAAGTAAATGTTACTACAAAGTTGCAGTCCCCCAAAAGCATATGTAACCAGGCAGAACTGACAAATTACATACCCAGACAATCTGCTATTTACTCATTACCCAACTCCCTAACCTCGCTTGAACTTCACTGCCTCCACATAACAGATTAATATTTATATAACGTGTGTATAACATTTCTTGTTATCTTGTTGGTTCTCATCTTGCCATCTCACTCTTAATTTGGCTCTTCCTTAAATGTTTTTTTTTACTTTAATGGAACCAAATGCTTGGCCATAGGTTCTGCATGAACCAAATGTGATGCAATCGATAAACAAATATAGTGTCCAAGAACAGAATAAACAGAAGAGAATACAATAGAAATGAGTAAGCCGCTTGAATAATGAAACCCCTGCCATCACCAAAGAGACTATAAGTGATCAAATCACCACTTGGGAATTATTCATCGCTGTTGCTGACAAACACCTCAAACCCAGGGAGCTGCTGAGAATAAAAATAGGCACTTTTGGTGTAATATGTCTCAACTTAAAAATGTGGGAATAGTGGTGTGGGATTGGTCAAGGCTTAAGTTGCCTCAAAAAGGCACACTGAACCCAACCAGTTGTGGATCCTGTTCGTGTAGCAGCAAAAATAGCAGCTAATTGCAGGTAAAGGGGCAAATGTGGCATGAGACATGTTCTTATTGGGTGAGGTATGATGTTCTGAGCTCTTGTCCCCCACAACAACGTCAAACAAGGTGTATCTACATATAATAAAACGGAGAGTATATACACCCTGCCTCTCTTACGAACTGAGATATGGCCTGGACTTGAGAGGGCTGATGACCAGACTGAGGTCTGAAGCATAAACCCAGAAAAAGGAATATTTATTTATACATAAATTCTTCCTTTTTCTTCTCTTTCATTATTTATCTCTCTAAGGAGAAGTGAATTCTTGCAGAAAGTTTTCTGGAAGGTTCACTTGGCTGCGCCTCAATGGGTTTGAGGGTCGGGGAGTAGCGGCTGAAACCCGAATCATATCCAGGTTCCTCCTGATGACTCCATTTTTACTCTTTACTTCTTTGGGTTCCTTCTTGGTCTTCCGTTTCATTATGTTTGTACCATATCCTGATGCTGTCGAGACTGTGCTTCCCCACTGATGGACCTCTGGTAACTTGTGCATGCTGCTGCACTTGAGCTTGGGGAGTAACTGCTGAAATCTATCTACTTGAGTTCTTCCTGAAATCATTGTTCTTTCTTCCTTTCACATTTCTTTCTAATTTTTTCACAATTCTCTTTATTCATTCTAATTCTTGTTTTTTCTTCTCGTTCATCTCTTTTACTCTCTATTCTTCTCTTTCTTTATCTATCTAAGTAGAATTGAATTCTTGCAGAAATTTTTCTGTAGGGCTCACTTGGCTGCACCTGGATGGGTTTGAGGGTTGTGGAGCTGTGGCTGAAACCTGAGTCCGGTCCACATTCCTCCTGATGACTCCATCTTTGCTCTTTACTTCTTCGGGTTCCTTCTTGATCTTCCATTCGAATATCTACACAAGTCAAACTGCATACAACATAAGTTTCATAAACCTGCCTCAATTACTTAATGAGATACAGCTGCCTGGAAACAAAAACTAAACCGCATGATGGATGGATGGATGGATGAATGGACATAAATGGCCATTACAATACCCATTTGGGCTAAGAGGTAAAAACTGAAGGTACCTGTCTGATCACCAGCAAAGGAAACAATTTGTTTGGAATGGCATATGTGGGTGAAGGTTAGGTACCAAGGTTGAAACATCACACCCTCGCATCTCCTGTGTAGAAGCCTGGTGTTGGCTTAACAGTTAAGGTGGCTGGCTTATGATCTTCCGAGGTCGGTGAAATGAATACCAGTGTACTGGTAATGGAGGGCATTGTATCAGCCGCACAGCTGTTCCCCCAGAGAATGATGCAGCACATGCTGGTTGCATGCATTAGCTATCTTCTGTATAAATGTCTCAAATAGAGCTTTACCAGTTGTGGATCCAATTCATTTAATCCCCCGCACATGCAACTTGAAAAGCGGGGTTAAGCAATCAGTTCACTTCTGTCTGTCCGTCTGTCCACCCAAAAACGTCAATTGATGATTGAGCACCAACTTCATTTCTACTGAATGTTATATTTTGAACACAAATTGGAACATCAATCGGAAAACAAACCTATTGTTTGCCAGTACTTTGGCTCTGAATTTGTCCCGATCGCACATGTTGAGGTCTGAAGGTGCAATACCCCTCAACCCAAAAATTTTTTATTCCGTGAGATTTTTTTTTTTTTACTTTGCCTGTCTGGCAGTCAAACGAAACTGAAAATCATTCCAAACAGGAAACTTGCTGTTTTTAAGGAAATCATAACGGACACAAACAACAATCATGAAAAACTAATGTCGTGTGTTAGATGAGGTGGTATAATAGCAACTGTGTCAGTGGTGGTAAACTTCCAGAATTAATTTATTTTTATATGACCTTGACAATCTTTTATTTTATTTAAATTAATTACATGCTTAAACACTGAGAATACAAATCGCCTTCGTACCACTTACACAAACTTCCAGTTTTGCAGTACTTGGACATGTTAAACATAGTGGTGTATAACACTGCTTCAGTGGCGTTAAACTTCTAGATTGTTTTTATATGACATTTGAAATCATTATTTGATATCAATTTAATTATATACCTACACACTGTGGGGCAAGGTGTTCTATGAACTCTCTATTTAGCAAAAGCAGAAGCAAATTTAATGTTGAGATTGCAAATGTTCTGGTTCTGACTTCTGAATGAATGAAAGCGGGTTTTCTGCCTCCTGAAGACACAACAGGACAAAAGGAACAGTTCACAGAGGGTGAAAACACCAACAGCAGAGTTGAAGGGTAAGATAATGAGGCAGACTTGGACAAACAATGGGTATGGAAAGGAATGAGAGGCAGGAGAGTATGCATAGGGTGGGCAAAATGGATACAGGAGAGACTCAGGAGGGAAAACTGGCATTTTGAAAGGAGTGATTGTGGGTGCGGTGGGGTGGAGTGACTGAGGGTACAAAAGATCGTGGTTTTGGATTTGGGATGATGAGTGGAGGTGAGCAGTGACCTGGATTTAGGTAGTTTAACCACAAGGGGATTGATGGTGGATCGTGTGAGCCCTGTAGAAACCTGGGAGATGGTGGGATGATAAAGCATGGAAAGAGCAGAGGGTGCAAGACCAGAAAGAAGATGGTAGAAGACAAAAAGACCACCGACCTGCCTGTGATGGCGAAGTGATAAGCCCATAGACACAGCATCATCACGAGAGATTCCAATTATCTTAAAGGCCTTAATTTCCACAGCGTCAAGCTGAACAAGATGCGAGGCAGGGTAGCCAGCCTCGAGTGGAGAGCAGTACTGCATCAAGCTGCAGATGAAGACCTTGCATGTGGATAGGAGTTAACGTGTGCCAAGGAAGGACGTCGTACGACGTAGTCGGTGGCTGGCTTTGGAGATCAACTTTGAAATGTGATTTGCCCAAGAAAGATCATGGCTGAGACTGAGACCCAAGAGTTTAAATGACTGAACTTTCTCAAGAGGATTGTTCAGAAAGTAGATGGGATGGTTTGCCAGATGGTCCTTTTGAGGAGAGATAGTGAGAGTGTGACATTTGTCAGGATTGAAAGGCATATTTCAAGTGTTTCACCAACTTGTGATTTTGTTAAGGTCTGAAGAGAAGGAAGAGGCTGCGCAGCTTGCCTGTCTGAAGGATGATGTATGTCATGGCAGAGGGTGGAGTCATCAGAAAATCGATAAAGAGGATTTTCTAGAGAGTCGGAGAGATCATTTATGAAGAACAGGAATAGGACTGGGCCCAGAATACTGCCTTGGAGCACTCCAGCCTTCACAGGGAGAGGAGATGAAAGGATTCCGCTGACTGCCACACGTTGGCTGTGAGAGCAGAGGAAGTTGTTAGGCCATGTGTGGAGTTGGCCTTGGATGCCATAGGCAGAGTATCTGGAGAGGAAGGCAACCAGAGTAAGGCCAGGCTATATCAAAACCATGAGATATGTCAAGAGAGACAGTCCTGATCTCATGTCTGATAATGAGGGCCTCCATCCATTTTTGTGTGAGCAGAAGCAGCATGTCCAAGGTGGAGTGATCTGGTTTTCAACCAAATTCGTGATATGAGATGAGGTTGTTGGAGAAAAGGACGGATTTCATATCAACTGCGATGATGGATTCCATGGTCTTGTTGATGATTGTAAGAAGGCTGATAGTTCTGCAATTAATGGGATCAGTTTTTGCACCGTTTTATTTAATGCAGTAATTGTGGTGGTTTTCCAAGCACATGGAAGATGACCGAGAGCAAATGGTTGGGTGAAAAGGGCGGAGAGAGGATGTGAAAGAGCAGCAGAGCAGGATTTTGGACACATGAGATGATGCTGTCTGGTGCTGTCTGGTCCAGTTACAGAGTCAGAGTTGTGGGTAGAACGACCCTTCTCCACCTTCTCTGGTACAAAAGACAGAATCCTGGAGCAGTTGGGTATGACAGGGAAGGATGGGTAATGAGATAGTGAGGGGTTGAGGGACACTAGCTTTGGAAGCAAACACAGACTTGAGCCATTCAGCCTTCTCATGTGTGGAGTCGGCTGTGGTGCCATTTGAAGAGAGGGAAGGGATGGAGGGGGACCACACTTCAGAGACAGACTTTAAAAGGCACCACAAGGTTTTAGAGGAGGGAGAAAAGTTTGAAAGTTCATTCTAAAAGTTGGACAGATGTTTACTGGCTCTCCTGAGAATGGACATACACTTCTTGTGGACTTTTTGGAATGCACTGAGATTGCCTTCAGTCGAATTTTCCTTCTAAGAAGAGAAGGCAAGTTGTTTCGGAGCAACTGCTTCACCACAGTGTTCAATGTACCATTGACGGGAAGAAGGGTAAGATAATTGAAGACAAGATCGGATGAGTATGTGCATGAGGGACAGTATGTGTCTGTGGAAGAATCCCCAGACTGAGTTAACATCAAGGGCACTAGATATGGGACATCACCATGAGTGCTTGCCAAGATTGCTGGCTATGCCACAGGAGGCCACCTTCATTCCTGAATTTTTGACTTCCTGCACTCATGTAGTTGATGTTATGCCATCAATAGAACCCTTCACCCTCCTCTCCTCTGCCTGTGGAGACTGAAGTGTCCCAAGGCAGTGTCTTGGGACGGTCTTGTTCATCATCTCCATAAACAACCTCACGATGTTCTAGAAAACCCTGTGTCATTTTTGCAGTCAAGTCCAAATTGTGTTGTGTTGTACCCCACCACAGGTATAAAGCAGTGGAATCACTGGGATATGGCCTGTTAAGGGAAACATTAACAGATGGACAGACAGACATCAATGACCATGACAATCTCATTTTCAGCTGTGTTAAAATTATACTACGGATCTTTTGGAATGATGTTCCATTCCCTTATAACATTTCATGATCATTACAGCTTCCTGGTTTGATATTATTTTTAGTTCCTTCAGTTAATTAAAGTGAGTACATCAAATTAACATGAAATCCCACATACCATTTGTTTAACAAATAAGGATGTTTACTTTTGTAGGACAACAAGGTAACTAACAGAATCTCATAATGTACAAATTGTTTCTTAGCACTCCACGAAGATGTTGCAGATGGAAATCACGAAAACGTTTCAAGAACAACGAATCAACTGGACATTACATCTGCAGGTCTTTCTTTCTTTTATCGACTTATTCAAGTTAACATTATTTGTTGTAAGATGAGACAAAAAATTCACTTTTTTTCAGAGCGTCTGTAAAATGTCAATTTGGTTTTACAGAATGTTGCAGAGTTATCACACTTAACTTTAAGCTGTCTATTCTGGGGTTGATTCCTGACCTGACTATATATTATCTGATTGGTGATTCGCACGTAGGCTGTTGTGCCATGAATTGTGCCATCCTTGAGATGAAAATGAAGTTAGGTATTCCATCTGCTAGCATTAGCTGGTGGACATTAAAGAATCCACGGTGTCCTTTGTGAAGAATAGGCAACTTATTGCCAGCATACTTAACAAACTACAAATACCTGCCACCTTCAATTGAACATCCAGCCTGGCTAGACCGTTCATCAAAGACTTGATTCAAACTTCTCTCACAGCTAAGTCCACATAAAAGTTGGAATAATTTGATGGATTAAAGAAGGAGTAGAAGTAGTGGTCGTGTGATGGTGGTATTGGGGGTGATGGAGGTGTATGAAGTGAACTTAATGTGGTGTAGTTCTCTGTTCACCAATGTCACCACTTCTGAAACATAAATATAATTTGCTTTGATACAGAGATAGACCTAAAAATAAACATGTTCTTCATTAGTCATGTGGATGCATTCAAAATGCACTATAAAAGCAATCAGAAGCCACTTTGGAAATTATATGAGTTTATTCAAACTGCACTGGCTCAAAGAATACTGATACAAGAATGACATTTATCAAAGGCAAAAAAGGGTCGAACAATAGTAATAATAATAGTAACAAGCCGGTAGGCGGCGATGAGTCGCCGAGCATGGAAACTATAAGATATAGAGCAAAATGGATGTCATATAGCGGATAGGGAATCACCTTAAGATTATGCATATCAAATCTCATCCAGTTCCATCCACTGATAACTACTCGGTATCCATTTGAATGAAAAGTACCGAAAATGTGGTTTGAAATCGGAAATCCCCAAAGTTTGACGGGGTGCTGTGGGTGAACAAAGTTCTAAATCGAAAATCCTGCTCGATCATTTGTGCACAATGTATTCCAGACGATTAGTGTGAATTTTCATGACCATCCGACCATAACCCTAGGAGTAGCATTTGGCGCGGAGGCACCTCCAGCTCTCGCATATTATCGATTTTTGCACTAATTGACCTTTAAACCCTGACCTAAGTGAAATCGGTCAATATGTCCTGAGGCAAAGTTGTAGTACTCATTGAGTACCATGAACCTGCAAAGTTTCATTCGTATCGATGCACTCACCTGGTCGCTCGGGGGCCTTCAATTTTCGCCAATATTCGCGCATACTCTAATTGTAGGGGGCGCTGCGGGTAAAGTTTTCCATATATCACAAAAACCGGAATACATTTGATGGAGCATCACCTGTGGATCATTTGTGCCAAATTTCATAACCATACGTGGGATAATCGCTTTCAGAATTGATTTCGCGTGAACGGTACCGATTTTGAATGTTTTTTTTGGTTGTTGCTAGGGGACCAAAGCTTCCCGAGCAACCATCAAATTTCCAAAGCACTAGGTCATAAGATTTACCTCCCACCCAAGTTTGGTCAAAATCCGCCCACGTTTACTACCAATTATGCTGATGACAAACAAACAAACATCCAAACAAACAGACAGAATTACTGACAATAAGGGTCACCTATTTCGGCGACCCATTAATTTCATCATGAAAATGAAAAAAAAAAAAAAATATTAATTTGTCTTGTCCATAGTTTCATAATAAAGCATTGTTGAAAATTTAATGACAAATTCTCAAATGGTAAAGAAGTTACGGCGCAGACAGTCAAACAGACACACACAAGTGATTGCAAAACCCTGTCTTCCGCTGCATGATGGACGGGCTAATAATGAAAAACAAACCAAATGTTTTTATAGGAAAACTAACCAAATGCTATAGACTTTATACATGGGGAAATAGTCCTGTGATCTGACAATAAAACGATATTGATTCTGGTCCATGGTAAGATCAAACGGAATAAAAATTAGGACCGCACGTTCTGAAGCTCACCTAGATCAGGAACAATAGTCACTCAAAACCCTCGTAGACCCCTTTAGATCCAGATTTTTGTAATGCGGTGAACAAGCTTTGGGACATCATGGGTTACAAAAGTTGTGGTCAAGTTTCATAGAAATTGTGTGTGTAGTTTCAGAGAAAAGAGCAAATACCTATTTTGGGGTTATAAAAAACCCCTTGTAGACAACCTTGATGAGTGCAGATTTTGATGCGGTCAATACACCTTCGTGAGGCATCAGATATGAAGCTTGTGGCCAAGTTTCATCAAAATAGTCTGTTTTTTTTCAAGCCATAATAACAAGTGTTTTCGGACTCGCTCACTCACTCACTCACTCACTCACTCACTCGCCTACGGGCACTGCTCGATCGCACAAGCTCATTGGACTAAAGTCGAGGTGAGCTAAAAAACTGAAGACAAAATATTAATTTGCTCAGTTATAAGTAATTGTCTCTAAGGGTGGATTATGTCGAGGAGACTTTTTTTTGATTTTGCAGCAGATGAATGTGTTCTCAGATTGTCACAAATTAGTTGTATTAGCCATGCTTGCCCGTTGCTTCGCTAATGGATTTAATCAAAAGCTAGGAAGTTTCACTTCACAAATATATTACATATCAATCTGAGAGTGTCGATGAGGATGTAAAATGAAGTGAAACACGGGGAAAGAAGGAGGTTTTATAACACGTAATTAGTTACCTTCTCCACTGAAGGTGGACGGAGGTTATGTTTTCATCCCTGTCTGTCTGTGATCAGAATATCTCAAAAAGTTATGGATGAAAATTTTGTGGACAGTTTGGGTGTTTGACAAGGACGAATTGATTTGATTTTGGTGAAGATCAGCATTCGGATCCGGCCTATCAGTGGGATACAAAATGTACACTTTTCAGCCTGGGGAAGGTATGTGGTCTAATGAATGCCTTTCTCGTTGTTGTGGCTGTGGTTGTTGTTGATTCGCCCTGGTCAGTTTTGCTTGAACAGGTCTGTGTCACGGAAATAGCCGCTCGATCTCCCAGGAGATACCGACCCAGAGATCCCTCACATCTGAGATCTTGTGCTCTTACTCTAGTGGAGCCAGGACTGTGCAGTCTTCCATAATGTGTTTTATCATGTGTGGGACGGCCTGGCAGAGGTTGCAGGTGTCGTCAGTGGTGTCTCCATGTCTATATTTGTACTATAAAAGCTGTATGTGGTATCCACAGTGCAGGCATGAAAGGTGAACAAAGCCCTGAAGATTTGTATATCCCTGGACAGTTCTGTTGAACAAGCCCGTGGCATGGAGACAACCAATCTCTATCCCAGGAGTGACCCAGAGATCCCCCACATCCAGGATCGTGTACCCCCACCTTCACAAAGTCAGGGCCACGACAGAGTTGGGGGGAGAGAGACAGAGAGAGAGACACAGAGGGAAAGGGCTGGTCCATGGGGATCGGTCGGTACTCTGACGATTACCGAGCTGCCCTGATGAATCCGGGCAGCAGGGAAGAATGGGGAAGATTTGGCCCCCAACTTATGTTGGGGGGTACAATCACCTCGAAGAGGCATCCCTGATAGTTGCTGTGTTTTAGTTTGTCTGATGAGGTGTGTGATTTCTGGCGAAGAGTTGGAGTTGTATTTTTTTGAAATTGCCCTTTTAAATGTATTTGGTATCTGCGATTGTGATGATCATATTGAACTGTTTGTGTGGATGTGAATGGTGTTCGTGTTGAGTTGTTTGAATTATTGTTCAGTGTCATGCTTAAAATTGTCCCATATTGCTTTTTGTAGTTGGTGAATATTTCTTTTGTTTTTATTTGTATTGAGGTCCATATATGTGTTTATGATAAGATGATAGATCCGACATCTAATGTGGACAGAAGCATATCTATGAATGCATTTGCATCAAATTATATTTTCTATTTTCTTCTCATTAATCAGTGGTAAATATTGTTACATGGAAGAGGGATGATCCAGAGCTTGACTGTAGTAAGTGTAACATGGTCTGTGTGTTTCGAGTAGGTTAGATTGCCATGTAATGGACCTGTCAGAGTAAGTTGTCTGGGTGGTGTGGCATGACCTGGGCCCCACAGGGAGTCTGGTGGGGTGTGACATTCCTTGTTCATTGGGGTGCTGTCCTAATGAGTGTCTCAGGCCAGTGAGGTCACCTGACCCTGGAAGAGGTTGAAACCTTCCAGGGGACTGAGGTGGTTCCTCCTGGGCACCTGCCATGGTGTACCATGAGGACATGTTGCGGGCCATGCTGTGGTGGTGGCACCACTGAGGACCAGTAAGGATCTCAGCAGGTGACCACCCAGGTGTGCGGCCTATCATCCTCTCCCTGAGGCTCTGGGACAGCCACCATGTGGAGACCTGTCATGCTGGGCTGGTCTATGGACGTGGGTCAATCCGCATGGACTAGCTGCGAGTACAGCCCACCAGACAGCCATTGGCTGCTGTCTGTGAAAAGTTATGGAGTGATTGGGAAAGGCTTGGTGAGCACCATATAACCTTCCATGGATGGTCCACTGTGATTAATGGGTTCTTGATTTTGTAAGAGAGCCCTGGGTTTTAATTGGCAGAGGATACATGTGAAGATTGGCTGCTTGTATCGAATGGGCTCCGCAGTGGTGGAAATTGGATTTGTACTAAATTTACCTTTCCTCATTGACACAACTCGCAATGCTTTGCTTTTGGAGGTATGCAGGTGAGTTGGGAATTGGTGTGGGTGACGTGCAAGAGTGGCCAAGAGAGCCAAGCACGTGGACTCGGTGGAAAGGGTTAAAATATGGTTTGTGTTATGAATAAAATAATTGTTAACTGGTTATTGTGTGTTTTATGGTGATGATTTGCTTGTATGCATGCCTTGGTAGGGAGGAACATCACATTTAACATGTACTGCAGGTATAGGCTGAAATGAGTGGGAGCTGAGGCTGAGGAGGGATCATTATGTTTGAGGTTTGTGAGTAGGGGAAGTGGTGCATGTCCGTGGGTGGATCAGGCTCTCAGGGAGAGCAAGGAATGTGGAGCTCTGCCATGCCCCGCTGCTGGGAGCCCAGCATGTGACTGAGTGTGGGAAACTCAAGGGTTGGTTAGGTCGGCCACGAGGTAGAAGTCCCCTGGTGACCATAGAAGGCCAATGGGTGACCCTTTCCAGTGGGCTTGTGGTGCTGGAGGGTGAGGACAGGGAGTCCAAGGTTTCCCTCAAGATGGGACTTTGTGCTGCAGGCACGCACTCACTGCTGCACCCACACTGCCAGCGTTCCGGACCTCCTAGCTGCTGAGTTGAAGCCACACCTGCAGATAATTGATATACCTTGTATGGCCTTGTATCGGAATGTAAGGATTATGGTTGTCAAGTGTGTAAGGATTGCAATGTAAGGATTATTATGGTTGGTAAGTTAATTAGGTGTGTGATGGTAAGAGCTAAGGTTGGAATCTTGGGTTCCTGATGGAGAACCTTGGCAGGAGCCGAAGGTTCCAGGGAGGGGGCTGTGTTGTGTGGAAGGGGGGATCCATAGCTGTACTGTGGTAAGTGTAATATGGTCCATGTGTTTCGAGTAGGTTAGATTGCCATGTAACAGGGACCTGTCAGCGTAAGTCATTTGTTGCATGTGATGCTGAGGAGGCAGCGTATTTAATTTATTGACAGGGGAGACAGTAAGGTTATAAAATGTCTGACCTTCTGTAAGGCAAGGCCGAGTGAGGAATGGAAGTTTCAATGCACAATGAGGTGGCTTGGTCGGACTGTCACACGATATCTCTGTCCAATGTGTGTGAACCATGGAAGCAAAATAGGGTGTGGAGTGTGGAACAAGACCGGAAGACTGTTTTTTGGGGGGCTGCCCTGTTAGTGGAACGGACCAGAGTATGAACCTCCCACAATGATTGGGAAACCAATGATGGCCGAGAGCAGGAAAAGGTGGTACCGAAGTACGGAGGGCGAGCCATCAGATCGAGAGTGGAGGAAGGAGGTCGACAGAGTCATGGGGACTGGAGCTGGACATGCACGGAAAGTTGGAGGCTGGAGCTGAACTTTAAAGCATGAATCATCTCTCACAGTACCTGTGTTTGGCCACCATCTTTACTCTCCTGGTCTTCCACCACATCATCTTCCTCTTCTGTCTTCGACCGGATCATTCCTGTGACACTGCCCATCCCAAGCAGCGCTTTACCTGTGTGCTAGTGACCTGCATATTCCATTCGCTTTGTGCCATGCAAGACCTTGCTTTCCCCATTATTCTTTGTATGAATCTGCATTGTAGGCTCCTTCGTGGGGTATATTTATTTTTCCTTGTACATAAGTTTGCGTGCCCCCTCATTCCTATCTGTGTCCGTCCATTGATCGCTTGATTCATACCATTTACGATAGCATCTCGTCTACCCTCTTGCCTGTACTTTTATTTATTGCCTTTATCGTTTGGCCATTTCCCAGGAAGCAAGGTCCTGACGCTGAGGCATACTTTAACAGAGCCGATGATGTGAAAATATTGTTGCGGTTCTGTGAAGCCGGCACTTTCCCCAAGGCAATGGCACACAACATATTGCGATCCTGAAATAGTTATTTGTTCGTATTCGTTCAGTTAGCCCTTCCATTATCTCTAGTGGGTAATTGGGCCAAGATGCTTTGCATAGGGCATTTAATTAGGCCTTCAATCCCTTGTTCTTTCACTTATTTTATTTACTTTTCACACATGAACCAGACCAGTGACGCTACCAAATGAGCAGCAGGAATGAATACCAGAGCAGCCTCATTTGCATACCTGCGCCATTTCTCTGTTCAAACTGCATGCCATTATCCAACAGATGCCTCACCTCAGACCCTCACCATGCTCACCATGATGCTACAACCCTCACCATGATCCCCACAACGCTTCCTAAAAATCCCCACAATAACCTACACTCAACCTCTTCACCACCAACTGCGACAAACCACTTCAACCTCATCACCACAATTACTTCAACTGCTCCTAACACTTCAAAGGCCTTACTGCAGGTGCCACAGCAATTCCCCCACCTCACTACACCTGCCACAACTGCCAACAGCTCCCTGGATGCTCACGGTAGGCATTGGAGATGCCGGGGAACGGAGGGCATCAAGGGTACCTGTGAGTCAGAACACTTCGGCATGTAGCTTGAAGCGCAAATGTGCGCTGAGATTCCTTCATTGACGACTGGATAGCCCTGGCGCTCTGCTACATGACAGCACTCAAGTGGAGTCCAGCGCACGTTGGTGGCCGGAGAGCGCTTCTGAAAACCTGCACCCCATAGAAATCTGCACCCCATGGAGCTCTGTTATGTGGCTGAGCCTGGGAGTAACTCGGTCCATTTTTAACTCCAGAATCTGGTGGGGTGAGGCTACTTCTCAGGGTGGCATCTACGTGCCAATGGGGATGTGCGAAAATGCCGACGGGGTCTTTTGATTCGATTGTTGGCTCCTCCTTAGCCCGGGCTCTATAAAAAGAGATAGTGGGTCATTGTCTTTTGGTCTTGCCATTTTCCAAGCCGAACGAGAACCGAGTCAAGAGGGCAGTGCGAGTCACCGAGAACGAGCCAGGTGAGCGGTACTGAGTCAATGCTGGGTCATCGATGCTCAGCTCCCACGGTGTTCTGCATTCATCGTCATCAGAACACATTTACAGACTCTCTTACACACCCTGTTAAGCTGTCTTCTCATGCATCTTCCTCTCCCATCTGTTGTCTCATCCACTGTGGACGCATCACTGAAAGAACATCACTGAATTTCACCTCTTCACACCTCTTTTGCACTTAATCTGCGTCACATTTTGCACCTCCCACTCACGCACTGTAGACACCCCAATTTTCTTCCCTCCTCCCTCCTAAGCCTTTGGGTTGCGTAGGTTTGTTGGTCGTGCCAGGTACAAAGAGGTTGTTTACACCTCAACTACTTCTCCTCTTTCTGGACTATCTAATTTCCTCGGGCGTGTGTGTCTGCTGGCGCCTGTAATGTGTCGTATAATTTAACATTGCAGAGGTTTACATCGGTTTAACTCTGCTCTGTGTCTTCCTTTTTGTACATAATTGCATTTCTTTTGTCGCACCACACAAATCCTTGCTTTCCCCTGTTGTACATGTGAATGAAACCCTTTATTGTGCCACATGACCTCTCCTTGCCCTTGCTTAATAATAAGTTGCTTATAAATGTATCAATGTGTCCGTGTTCATCTTCTCCTCATTGGTCCAGCTTGGTCCGCACATTCGTTTAGCCAGGAAGTTCTATCCCATTAATTTTACCTTTTTAGCCAATGCACACTCACTGCACCGCTCGGCAGTAATCCAGGTGTACATTGAGGGCATGACACCCTAATTGGTTCGGCCGTCCACAGGTAAGGTGTCGTGCAAAGTAGTGTATCCCTGCCCAGATTAGCAGTGCCAATTGGCATTCATGATTGCTTCGCAACTTGCCGGTGCGCGGAGTTATCTTTGCCCAGTGGCATCAGGAACAGGAGTTCGAAAGGGACCCGAGTGCTTCCCCTCATGACGAGCCTTGAACCCCAAGTCAGTAACAATATATATGATGCTTAAAATAGCCATGGGTTGTGGATATATTTCCACCAGTTCTGTAGACCACCCAGCAATGGTGAGATCAGGAGAAAATTAGAATAAAAATTACAATAATATTACAAACCACATCAGTCAGGCAAATTGACCCGGTCTGCATATGTACGGTACAATATTTCTGTTCACATTCTGTCCATAATTTTTATATGTAGGGTACTCAAACCCTGGAAGCCATTCCCAACGAATATTGATTTATGTTTATGTCTCCCTTTTCAGGCAGCCGCTTCCTGCGCTGCTTTTGAAAAGCTCCGCACGCAGGCAAAGCTCAACATTCAACCAGAAGAAATGCATAACACCAAACCAGATACATTTTCAAATTGTAAATACAACATGGAATCGCAGTTTGTTTATTAACAGCGCGTTGAGATATGACCTGGGCTGACGAGATGGCCTCGAGGTATGCACACTCACCTTTAAGTTGTCTAGCCTGGGTTCAATTCCTGACCCAGCTATAAACTGTCATCCTGATGTTTCACAGACAGGGTGATTCATCAATGTGTGTGCTGTCCATCCAATCGACGTTAAACTGGGTGTCCTGTCCACTGACATTAGTTGGTGGACCTTAAAGATCCACACGGTGTCCTTCGTGAAGAGTGAGTGAGCTATCGCTGGCACTGTGGCTAAATTCCTTCCCCAACGACTGCTGGGGAGGCAATGGCAAACTATCCAGTTCAATCCTTGCTCAGGAAGCTGCTTTGACGGCACCAATGCTCTCTGACAGAGTATGTGAATTATCACAAAGATGAAAAAACTGTCAGCATTTTTAATAACAATGGCCTATACTGAAAATTTTTGAACAAAGGTTGCAGTGCAAGGCAGTCATTTAATTAATTGGTTGGCCCGTTGGTCCAGTGGACCAAATTTTCATTGGTCTGATCAACATCGGATCTCTTGACAATCGGTTTGGTAAATGACACGTTACTCCTCTTATTATCCATCGATAATTCCAGCAATCTCTGTGTATGTGTCTGTGTGTCTGTGTGTCTGTCTGTGACCGCTGTTTCTCGACAACCACTGGTCCTATCTCATTGAAACTTGCCAGGTATATTGCTGGGGCCCTGTGGATGTGCCTTTTCAAGGTTTGATATTAATCGGACAAGTGGTTCCCAAGTTATGGCCATTTATTTACCAACAAATGACAGGACACGGTGTGATGACGTGACGATTGACGTCACAATTCGTTCTCTTTTTTTTTTTTTCTTTTTTTTGCACGTATGTACAGGCACGTACGGGCATGCCACTCCCCCCCCCCCCCATTTTTTACACCCACTTAGACCCAAAGTTTTTTTTTATGTCGTGAACAAACTTTGGTACAACACGGGTGATGAAGGTTGTGGTCAAGTTTCATCGGAATTGTGTGTGTCGTTCCTGAGAAGAAAGCAAATATGTATTTTGGAGGGCAACCCCTGGAGACCGATTTATTTATTTTTTAAATGTCATGAACAAACTTTGGCACATACAAGGTGATGATGGTTGTGGGAAAGATTCATCGAAATCGTATGTGCAGTATTTACGGACAGACGGTGTGCCATCCCATCAGCTCTCCAGAACGACGTCCCAGGTGAGCTAAAAACATGCCACACACACACACACACACACACACACACACACACACACACACACACACACACACACACACACACACACACACACACACACACACACACACACACACACTCTCACACACACACACAGACACACACACACACACACACACACTCACACTCACACTCACACTCACACTCACACACACTTCGACCATTCATAGTGGAAGAAAAACCTCCATGTGTTTGGCATTGTGACCAAAAAGAATGTTTCATAATAAATTTCAAAGAGCTCCAAAATAAGCTGAAATTTAATTATTATCGGTATACTCGATGACATCAATAATTAGGAATTTAAGAGTTTGGTGTTTCAAACCCCGGCCAATTCATGCCAGGTTATTTGAAAGACTTTAAATATGGTGCATGTTGCTTATTTGCTTAATGCTCAACGTTGAGGAGAGCGCGCAGACATACATATATATATATATATATATATATATATATATATATATATATATATATATATATATATATATATATATATACATATACATATGTAGGTGAGGGGAGGAGTGTGGTGGGGGGGGTGGGGGGTGGTGTAGGGAAAGGAGAGAGAGAAACGCACAGACACACATGAAGACACACATTCAGACACAGAGCCAGGTTCCTCCTGATGACTCCATCTTTGCTCTTCACTTTTTCAGGTTCCATCTTGGTCTTCCATTTGAAAATGTCAGTGTGTGTCCATCAGTCCATCAGTCCCCTCCATAACTCCAAAACGATGAAACCTAGCGGCCCCAAACTGGAACAGGACACAATGGTTTCGTAATGATAAAGTTTTTTTTTTCCCCACTTTTCTCACTAATATCATCGAATGCCTGATTATCATACATTGACTCATACATATCATACATATCATACATATCAGAATTGCTGGATACATTGACGTGCTTGTAAATGCCTGGAGACACCAGTGTTCGTGTCTTTATTTCATTTGCGCATGTGCCATAACCTCTAGAATCTCTTATGTGAGCCAAATTACAAAATGTAAACTTCTTTTAGACCTCAGCAGCAGTTCAGACTGCTAAAAGAGGTGCTTGACATTCTGGGTGCATGGTGTTTATATGACCAATTGGCGATTACTAAATGTTTACCAAGACAGCCGTTCCTTATCTGCTGTCAAGTTGGGGTGCTTGGTTGAGTGCTTAAATCTCTTGGCGAGTGCTCTACAAGCTTCCATGTCAACACCATGGCACAGTTCTCAGTGGGGACACCTCCAGTGTTAAGACCCTGTCACACCTTGACGATTTAGCCAGTGTATACCTGACGTATGAAAAATTTGGCTAAAACGCTGGTACACGTGGAATACTTTATGGGTAAGTTTGTATACGTTGAGCACGCTGGCATACGTCGTAATACGCTGGCATTCGTCGTAGTACGCCGAGCTGTTAGACAAATTTTCCATGCCTGAAATTTTTCGACGTATGCCATCGTATGACTTACACGTTCCGCATAACGCTGGCCATAAGTTGTAGGCACGTTACGCTATCGTTGATACACTTCGACACACGTTACTTGTAAGTTACTCATAAGTCGAAACACGTCGAGGTAATGTTTAGCGTACCCGAAACTTATTTCTAACCTATGAGTAACGTGTTGTAGGCACGTTACACTATGGTTGACACACGTTGACGCATGTTACTTGTACAGTACTCGTAAGTCGAAAGACATCAAGGTAATGGTTAGTGTCAGTGTTCCAGACTCCCCGTTTTTTTTTTGTTTGTTTGTTTTTCTTCGGTATGACGGTGATGTTGACACTTAGATTTCTAATGCGGTTATAATATAATATAATTAATAAGCTGCCGCTCAATGATTTAAATCATACCGTACTAGAAATCGAAGTGTCAACATCACCGTCATACTGAAGAAAAAAAAAACCAGGGAGTCTGGAACACTGACGCTAACCATTACCTCGACATGTTTCGACTTATGAGTAATGTACAAGTCACGTGTGTCGACGTGTGACAACGATTGCGTAACGTGCATACAGCTTATGGCCAGCGTTTGCAGAACGTGTGTCATACGCCGAGTATGTCGAGAAATTTTCAACATGCTGAAAATTTCTCGACGTAATCGGTGTATGACGACGTATGCCAGTGTGCTCTTAACGTATACAATACTTACCCATAATGTATTCGACGTGTGCCAGCTTGGTTCGGCAAATTTTTCATACGTCGGCATATGCTGGCTAAATCGTCAAGGTGTGACAGCGGCTTCACACTTCGATGTCTAGTGTGGTTATGATTTGAATCATCGAGCCGCAGCCTATTAATAGCTTATGCCACGTGATCGTCGGCGATACACTGCCGCGCGCTATGCATGAGTTAGTCTATCGTTGGGCATAGGTTGTGAACGCCGAAAACACGCTCATCATTCGTTGGTATAAGTTATCTATATGTGATTGAAACGTAAAGCTTAAAAAAAATCAATAGTTCAGCATACGCCAGCGTTTTACATACATTTTGAGAACTTGCCATACGCTGGCTAAAACGTCAAGGTGTGACAGGGCCTTAAGAAAGCAAAATAAATTAGAGGATTACAATGAGTAAAACATGTTTTCAGTGCTTACAAAGCAATGAATCACCACATCACAGTAGGATAGCTGAGAGGTATGTACGCTCACTCTAATCTGTCTCGCCTGGGTTTGAATCCCGACCAAGCTATAAACTGCCATCCTTGTGTTTCACAGACGGTGATTCATCAATGTTAAACCGGGTGTCAAATCTGCCGGAATCCAGTAATGTTTGGTGTCAGGAGTGGGATGTAATACGGCCTGGGGTTCAAGGTTCACCACGAAGGGAAGCACTTGAGTTCCTCCCAAACTCCCAGTCATGAGGCCACCAGCCGTAGATAACTCCATGGTCTGGTAGGTTGTTAAGCAACCATGAATGCCGATTGGTTCTGCAAATCCTGACAGGGTGTCATGACTTTGTGTAGGTACCTTACCTTTGGACGGCCACAAAAAGAAAGTTCCGTGCCCTCAACACACACTCAGTTTACTGCCAAGTGATAAAATGAATGTGCGCTGGCTAACGAGCAAATCATGTTGGGGCAGAGCTTCCCTGCTAACACCACGAGTGGACTTTGCTGGAACATTGGAGGAAAAGACTTTTAACTGGGTAACATTTACAATGCAATCAGGTTCATTCTTAAATAGGGGAGGAAAGGAATGTATACAATAGGCAGGGGACATATTAAAAAGAAAGTATGTACAGTAGGGGAAAGCAAGGATTGGTGATATGTGGCAAAATAAATGCTATTATTTACAAACACAAGAGACACAGCTCAGAGTTACCCTGATCCTAAAACTTCTACAATCTTAATCATACTAACAAAACAGGCACCTTCAGAATCATTTCCCGAATAGGTTTCAAAGTCCAGAGAGAGAAAGTTTGAGGCCGTTTTGACCTCTTGATTACCAAGCGAGGTCGACAAACCAACGCAAACCCAGTCGCTAAGGAGGGGGAAGAGGGGAGGAAAACTGAGGATGTCTATGGTGCGTAGTCGGGGGAGGTGTGGTTATGGGTGCGGTGATTGGCAAGTGATGTTCGAAGAGGAAAGTGTAAAGATGTAGATCAAGGGGTTTGGAAATAAAACAAAGAATGAGTAAGAGAGTCCTAAAGTGAAGTGCAAAGAGGTCCGTACATGTACTGTCCAAAACTGTGCCCAGTCTTGCATCTGTTTTTTCTGCTTGTTCCACACTCCGTTCTGTGGGTTCCGTTCTGCTCTGTCAAGCTCCATTGTTCACCGCACCATGACCCCAAGAATGAGCAGCCAGAGAACCGAGCCAACCTAATATGCAGGACACACAGCATTTTATAATTCCCTGTTGGGGGCAGTGTTTGGGAGTGGATCAGGTGGAGCGATGGGTGTTTTCCAGCGTCCTCAGTGGTGTGCGGCCCATTACCGCGTTGTAGGCACTGCCCATGCAATAGTTCGGCAGTGGAAATAGCCTGTCGCTCCTCACTCTGCCACGCAATCCATCTCCAGGATTAACATGACTGTGCGCATTTGGTCGCGCTTCTTGGCCGCAAACATGTGCCGAACACCCAATGGAGGCCATAATTGAGTGGAATGCTTGGACTATCCACCTGACATCAAACAGAGCCAAGTGCATATTTGCGCCTCAAGTTGCACGCCAGAATGTCCTGATCCGAGTATCAACTATGGTGCATCAGGCTCCCCCCTCTCCTGCCGGTCCAGAGGGCTGGGGTGAACATCGGTGGTGATGGTGGTTGAGCAATAGCAGTGTTGGTATAGCATAGCGGCTGTAGTGTGGTGATTCATGATGAAGGTGGTTGATCGTTCATTGCGGCTGTGAATGGTGAAGGGAAGCGAGCTTGAGTTGTGGTCCGAGAGTGTGGTGATTTTTATATCAGCATTGTGGTGGTGTAGGAAATGCTGCAATGTTGGAGTTCGATTATATGCCTGGTGTTGTCTTAATGGTTAGGGTGGTGGGCTTGGGATCCAAGGATCCTGAATTCAAATTCCCCTTGGCTGTTGAATTAATACCAGGTGGGGTTGACTCTGCCTGTCATCCTTCTGAGGTCAGCAACATGAGTGCCAGCATGCTGCTATCCTGTGTCGGAGTGGTGACCTGTCCAGAATTGTGCCCAATTGCCAAGGAGACTGCTTCAGCAGCACCAACTCTCTGCACAGAGATTATGGTCCCGATGGATGGATGGATGGGGATTGAGTCTGGTGAAGTCTGAGTTGGGATGTCTGTTGGATAATGGCATATGATTTGAATGGGAAATGGCCATGTATACAAATGACTTTGCCCTGTTGCTATGGTCTGTAGGCTTACATGATGAAAGGTTGTGTAGAGCAAAGTAAAATTCTGTAAATAATGAAAGATGGGTAAAGAATGGAAAGGAAAACACTATCTAAAGCCCATGCAATGCATCTTGTCCCATAAACCCACGACACATAAGGGAAGGCCTATTCAAAACGAATACTAATGAAATAACTGTCTCGGGACCATGATATGTTGAATGCCATTGCCTTGGGGGAGCACCCATTTCACAGAACCACACCAATATATTACGAACCATGGTGTCTGTCCATGCATTTGTCCATCTCCCTTTTATGGCAGTTGCTTCCCGCACTGCGATGGAAAAGCTCAACATTCACTTTTGAAATGACGGCAGAGCAGGCATGAATAATGTTGATGCAAAAATTTAATTTTGCAAGCGATTATATTTCCCTCCTTTTGGAAAACTTGAACCTCCACTGCATGATGTTTCACAACCATTTCACCATGGGTGATATATGTATCTCAGAGCTTTGGCTACAATTTATATTGATAGATTAACTTAAACTTTTCCCATCACCGGGGACGGGTACTTTGCTTGATTTTCACGTCAATGGGGACGGGTACTTTTCCTCATGTCTAATATTGCCGAGTTAAACTTTGTTCTGCATCAACCCTGAGACATTTTGTCTTTGTGAATTAGTATGTGATTTTTGAAATTTATTTAAAATGTAAACATGACCTGTAGAATGTGGATACAACCAGGGCCGGATTTAGGAATGGGCAAGCTGGGCAGTTGCCCAGGGGCCTCCACAACTAGGGGGCCTCCACATATTTCATGAAAAAAAATTGTAAGGAAAAATGTATTTGTGAGTGCTTGAATGGTAGTTGGTAGTTAGTGGAACAGATATAAGATATTCATCTATAACAGATATAAGATATTCATCTAATCTCATTCTCTATTTTATATAGAAGTTCAGATTCTTTGTTCTTGAAAAATATACTTTATGGATGACTGTAAATATGTCTTGTCACCTTTTTAGTATTCTAAGGTAGGGTAGGCCTCCACTACTGAAGGCTGCCCAGGGGCCACCACATGTCAAAATCTGGCCCTGGATACAAACAATTACTTGTATTGAGAGCACTGTACAACAGATTGAACAAGAATGTCTTGTTTATGCAGTTACCAATGACCAATCAAACGGAGAAGAAGCTCTGCTTATGACAACATCGATGCCAGGCAGCTATTTTGCTTCCTGCACCTTGGTTCACAGGGACTTTTGCCTGAATGGAGGGGCCTGTCTGCACTTTACTCAATTGAATGCCTTTTCTTGCAGGTATACAAGCAAGCTGCATTCTTTTATTTTGCCTCTTACATTTAATTTAGATTTGATGGTTGTATTTCAAATATCAATTGAGATGTATTTTTTTGTGATTTCTGCATTGTATAATTTATAATTCTGCTCCTTTTTCATTTTACTAGCTGTCCAGCTGGATTCGAAGGTGAACGATGTGAATTGGCTACTCTAGAATGGTGGCAGCTCGAAGAAGAGCAAGGATTCCGGCGCCATGGTTCTGGCTTTGTGGCTGCATTGATTATGGCAGCCATCTTGCTTCTTTCAGCTGTTGCTGCCACCTTGCGTTGCTGGTAAATGTTTATTTTTATTTTTACATAAGAAAGCTGTTTCGTGTTTGCTTTTATTTGTGCTCGTACTAGTACTGCAGCATAGCAAACCAATTGTTCGACTTTTCATAAAAGCACCAAAATTGGTACATATGTTGACTAATGTATTCTGAACAATTCTGGATATGGAGCCACTCGAGATTTTGCATTGGTCAGCTTTGGCGGCCATTCTACTTTAACAACATGGGATATCTGTCATTGTTATTCTCTTTGTCGGTTTCTCAGAGGTGATAAATACTCCATGTGATGTGCATTTACAAAGGAAAACAATGCAAATGTCATTTGTGTTGATTTATTATATTTCCAACCATTGTATTGGGGAAAAATGGTCATTTTTGGGACCTCGTTTGGTATGGCTACAAAGATGGCTCCTTGAAGACGGCGACAAGGGAGAGACGAGGAAAAGGGGTGCGACAAGAACTACCGCTACATCCCTGCCAATGAAATAGCTGCCTCCCTCGGTCCACAGAAGGCACGTGCCCTCCCTGTCTTCCACGCCATGACCGGATGTGACACGGTATCAGCATTCATGGGGCATGGGAAGAAATCTGCCTGGGCCACATGGAACTCGTTTCCAGAACTGACAGATTCTCTTGTGACCCTGACCACCACGCCAGTCAACATCCAGGATGACACAATGCACTGCATTGAAAGGTTTGTGGTGCTCCTCTATGACCGCACCAGTCCATATACGGACGTCAACGAGGCCAGAAAGAAACTCTTTGCCAAGCGGAACTCCGTCCAGCACATCCCACCTACCTGCGATGCTTTAGAACAGCATGTGAAGAGATCAGTTTTCCAGGGTAGCTATGTCTGGGGGCAGGTCTTGGTCCCTCAACCCGTGCTTCCATCACCAATAAGCTGGGGCTGGCGGCAAACAGAGGATGGGTCCTACGAACTGCTCTGGACCACACTCCCTGAGGCTTCAAAAAGCTGCTTCGAGCGGGTGTCGTGTGGCTGCAAAAAAGGCTGTAGAAATAGCTGCAAATGCAAGAAGGCTAATCTGCAATGCACTGGACTGTGTGCTTGTGAAGGAGAATGTCAGTAGACAGACGCAGTAGAACCAGACTGAGATATCGGCCAAGCTTAGAATGTGCAAATTCAAAGTCGCATTGCTTGTAAAAGTGTTGACTTCTTGATCCAGAGCCAGTACACTTGAGCTCAGAAACTCATATTGTACTAGACTGATGTATGTGTGTACCATGTGTCCTGGTAGAATGGTAGTAGACAGTTAACCAAAGCCACTTCAAAGTGAAGTGTGCAATAATTTGACTACATTTTCTGAGTTTGTCATTATCACGATTATCAGTTCCCTTTTCAAAATAGAGTAAAGTATGTAATCTATAATGCAATTTTTGTTGATTCCAAACCCATTGAATGTGATGAATATCATTTGACTCTTGTTCTCCAGGCAATAATTGGTGCTTTTCAGCGAAAAGTTTCAGGAGAGCAGCAATTTACAAATCAAATAATGGCTTTTTTACCGAAAATACTGGCTCATAATATTTGAATACGCCTTTTCATGGTCAATTTCCTGAATTTTATACTTTCCTTATATCTACCGCCAATACAATAAGAAAATAAGAGCATATAGCCAATTTCGCTAAAGTAGAATGGTGGCCATTTTGGAAAATGGTCACCGAAGCTGACCAAGGCACAATTTTGGGTTATATATCTAGAATTGTTCGGAATACATTATTCTACATCTGTACCAATTTTGGTGCTTTTATGCAAATTTGAACAATTGATCTGAAATATCAGACTATGCTGCTGGACTATAAAAACTGTCATAAGGCATAACTTTGCACCAAATATTTCTTTCTTATGTTTGCTGTGTGGCAGGCGAAGGGCCAAGTATCGTTTTCAGATGGTTTCTCATGCAAGCGATTCTTACAGCAACCTTAGCTTTCGAAGCAGAAGCAGCAGCAGCAGCGGCAGTGGTGACAGCAGTGGTGGCACCATTGGCAGGAAGTTAAGATCATCGATGCATCAGTGTTTTGAATAGAGGAAGATTCATATAGATTTGTATTTCGATATTTTGATGCAATTAAAAAAATGTATTTCACACTTAATTAAATTACACATGTTCTACTCATTCAACATGTTTTTGTCAACATGGAAAGTGCCAAGTGATAATGCAAATGAATGGCCTCCCTTTGCACTAATAACAGCTTTGACATGTCTTTGTGGAAGTTTATATAAACTCATTTCACAATGTTTTCAAAGGGGTTTCTCGAGATATTAATCGATTCGGCGTTAAAAAAAACAAAAACGTTTGTGTGCTTAATATGCAGGTAGTGGACGAGGAAAATGGAAACGCCAATGTAAAGTCACTTAGCCACCAGGTGCAGTCAGTACGGCCTGTATGTGCTGTGGCAGAGTCCACTAGCATCTGGAATTCTGCAGGAGGGATGCCACAACATTGTTCCACAAGAAAGTCAATCGTCTCACACCTCTTTAATGGAGGTGGAAAAAGTGATTGTTTTGATCTTCCTCTAAGTTTGTTCCTGTATATCATTCGCAATTCAGCTTCTAAAAAGGCTGTGATGGATATTCCATGAACAACGTCCCCCCCCCTCACTCTTCACACCACCTAATTTTATTTTTCCATAAAGTGGATGTGAAGTGACAGGATGGGTGGGTGCTTTCTCATTTTATATAGACCCAAACCGACATCACCTCAACCTACCATTTTAAACAATTCACCATTCCCACCTCGCCGGCTTTCCTGCCCCCTTCTCAGTGCACAGAGCTCTCCTGCCCCCTCCACCCGCCCCCGCATTGCTGGCTCTCCTGTCCCCTTCTCAGTCCACGAAGCTCTCCTGCCCCCTCCCTCCCGCCCCCGCATTGCCGGCTCTCCTGTCCCCTTCTCAGTGCACAGAGCTCTCCTGCCCCACTCCTCTCCCCCTCCCGTCTCCAAGCAGGCAAAACTATATGCTGCCTTGGTATTTAATAGTGGGGATTAATTTTGTGTGACATTGTGGGGTGGGGGGGTGGGGGGATGGGTTGGTGGAAGGAAGGGAAGGAGGACAAATTTACCTATGCAAAGAGTGCCTTGACCTCAGCGTTGCCCAGGTTAAAAAGGAAATTGTAATACCCTCTGCCAACACCACTGGGTGGTGCTACACTGTACACATTTACAGAGAATTGACTCCCCTCTGGCCCCCCTCCCCCCACAACCCCATGTGAGGGCACTGCCAAAAGCCTATGTTACCCCCACACAAAGTTGTGTTGTATTTCTTGCAACAATGTATTTCTCTTAACAGATATTGTTGTGGGCCGGGGTTCGGTGGTGAGGACGACCGCAATATGGAGCAGTTCGGCCGTCTCCCACCGAACACCGGAATGGAAGGTCATCACCCCGGATAACTCCGGAGTCGACGGTCGCTTAAAGGACCGTGGACACCAATATTTTGACTGCGTGGTGTCGGGTTAATTGTCTCGATCTCCAACATACTTAAATAACCATGCAGTCTAGCTACCGGGGAAACCACACCCTCGACGGGCTCTGTCGAACCGGGTCGCTCTAGCGACCTCGGTCCAGTGTAACCGAGCGGAATTACCTGAGTCCGTTGGACCCAATGACAACTTACCAGCCCAAATGGCCTCAGTAATTCTCAATACGCACCGTGCTGGGCCATTGAAAGAAAGTGACAGACAACGAGCTGGTACATTGAACAATTGGGTACATTGAATTGGTACATTGATTATATTTCCTCCACCAAACGTGTTTTCATCATATCGGATTGGGAGTGCGCTTTATCAATTATTTTTTTTGCCCATTTTCGTGTCCGTCTATCTTTTGTCCTGGGATTCTCCATTTTCATCTTCTGTTTTCGTCATAATAAACTGTTATTCTGTAAAAACACGTTTTGTGTGGTGACCCGCCATTGCAGATTTTATGTGTGAGAAACCATTTTGGTGCGGCTTTAATTGTAAATCCCTGGGGGAAAGTGACCAGCATAGTAACCAGTCCAAAACAATGCTCTGCTGCAAAACAATAGGAATTAATGAAATATCAGAAACAAAAACAATGACCTGTTTCTTAATTTGTGATGCAGCACATACATATTCCTTACTTATGATATTCCCAATAACCAAATTACCTGTACACTCACACCTTCGGGCACTGTGCAGCAAAGACCAGAGTTAAGGGCTTCAAGGGTCTCATGGCAGGTATGGTTGACCATTTTGAAAACTGTAACTGGAAGTTTCCCTTCTGTGAGACCTGAAAAGTAAGATTATTTAAAATCTAAAGAGGAAAAAGATAAACTATGCAGTGACATGGAAAAAAAATCATTTTGATGTCATTTGGGTGAAAAAACGTCAAAGAAAAATTCAACTGAAACAGTTGGCTGAGGAACTGCCCCTCCAGCCAACATGTTTCGAGATCATTATTAGTTTTCTAAAAAAATTTTTTACAAACATCTCTAATTAAGGAAAACGATTTCTAATCTTGACACCTTTCTTATTGTAGTTTTTATGCAAAGATGTGTGGATCAGGAAAGACGGAGAGGACAGACATCGACATCATGCGTTGTCGTTGCTACAGGTATCAGAGGGTTGATACAACAGACATCCCATCGGAGTCATATCCAGACTCCAGTGTTATCAGCTGTTTGTTCCGGCTGCTCTTCAGAAACCATTTGACCAGTTGCTTCAGATATTTCCTTATCTGAATTGCACAGTGTGCACACATTTAATGCAACCTTGGCTCTAGAATGTGTGCATGGAAAATCCATTTCACTCTTGCAGGGATCAACACATTTATCAGGCATGTCAAGCCTTAAAGTTTCACAAACCTCACAACAACTGCAAACTTTGCTTGAAATAGTATCTTGATAATAACTATTAACCATAGAGCGAGATTGTTGATGTGAAAAGTCAGGGAAGGCTTAAAGAAGGTTTGACGATGGGAAATGTCACATAATGAGAACAAAAATCGTTGAGCTTTCTCAATTTCTGCAGCAACCGCTTTATATTAAATAGGCTTTGCAACCTTCGTGTGATATTTTACATCACTCTTCAGCAAGCATTGTTCTTTTTTTTCCAGTGACAACAGTAAAGCCATCTTCTGCAATTTATTAGTTTCTTTAGCTACACTTTGGCATCTTTAGCTACATCACCCTTAAGCAGTTTGTACTGCTCGTTTCAACCAAGTCCACATTTAATAGGCAAAAAGGAATAGTCCTTCATTATAGCTTGCAGGGTGTTTTCATTTGTTAAGGTTTTCTCTTCAAGACAACAAGGACACTTCTTTGTCTAATTTCCATCGTAACCCCGGGATAACAGGTGAGTATTTTCGTTTTTCATGCTGTTTTCTCTAATTAGATTGAGTTTCATGAGAGAGCAAAGTGAAAGAGTAAGAACGGACAGTAGGAAAACAGGGAAAG
The DNA here is from genome assembly GCF_056783735.1 of Eptatretus burgeri. NCBI lineage: Eukaryota > Metazoa > Chordata > Myxini > Myxiniformes > Myxinidae > Eptatretus > Eptatretus burgeri. Next base: position 16,765,050 of record NC_140970.1, read on the forward strand.
TCTTGCACACATTAACCAAGGGAATGAACAACCAAGATAAGAGGAGAGACAGAGGGAGATCTTGTGTTTTGCCTCAATCATCCAAACTCTCTCTTCCTCTTATGTGGTGACTTCAATTGTCATCACGCTAGTTGGCTAGGTGTGGGTACCTCTCTCACCTGTCATGGCACCTCAGCAAAAGCTTTCTGCGACTCATTGGGACTGACTCAATCGGTCAACTTCCCGACCCGGATCTCAACCAATGGTACTCCATCTCTTCTGGATCTGGTTTTGACAAATTTCCCTGACAATATCTGCTGCTCTTCCTTCGCTCCAATTGGTTCTTCTGACCACGTCCTTGTCAAAGTGGACATCTCTCTGGCTGTTATCAGAGAACCACCTCACCGCCGTCGAGTCTGGCATTTCACTCAAGCCGACTGGCAGGGTCTCCGAGCAGCCATCAAACTTACAGACTGGTCTCCTATCACTACTTTCTCAAACATCAACTCATCCTGGGAATTCTTTCAAAGAAACTTGCTCTCCCTCATGCACAGATTTATCCCCTCTCGTGTTCAGTTGTCTTACCCTTCCTCCCGCCCTTGGTTTACTGAAGCTTGTGGCAAGGCAGTTGTCCTGAAACAACTTGCCTTTGCCTCATGGAAAGCAAACCCAACTGAGGGCAATCTCAGTTCTTTCCACAAAGCTCGGAACAAGTGTGTATCTACCCTCAGGAGAGCCAGAAAACAACATCTTTCTCATCTCAAGTCTGAACTCTCAAACCTCTCTCCCTCCTCAAAATCCTGGTGGCATTTAATCAAATCTGTTTCTGGTGTATGTTCCCCCTCCATCCCCTCCCTTACCTCAAATGGCCGCACTGCTGATTCCACACGTGATAAAGCTGAATGTCTAAACTCGGTGTTTGCAGCTAAATCTTGTGTCCCAAACCCATCACTATCTCTACCCACTTTACCCAGTCGCACCCAACTGTCCCTGGACTCTGTATCCTTTTCTCCTGACAAGGTGGAGAGCTTGCTTTCAAACCTCGAGTCAGATTCTGCAACCGGTCCAGACGGCATCAGCCCACGTGTCCTCAAAGCCTGCTCTTCTGCTCTTGCTCACCCTCTCTCTGTTCTATTCACCCTCTCATTTGCCCAAGGTCATCTGCCATCTGCTTGGAAATCTGCCAACATCACTGCCCTGCATAAAAAAGGTGCAAAAACAGATCCCTATAACTACAGACCAATCAGCCTTCTCCCAATCATCAGCAAGGTGATGGAATCCATCATCGCCTCAGATATGAAATCCTTCCTCTTCTCCAATGGCTTGATTTCCAATCATCAATTTGGTTTCAGACCAGGTCACTCTACCCTGGATATGCTGCTTCTGCTCTCCCATCAATGGATGGAGGTCCTCAATGCCAGACAGGAAATCCGAGCCGTATCCCTGGACATATCACGTTCTTTTGACACAGTCTGGCACCCTGCCCTACTCACCAAACTCTCTTCCCATGGTATTCAAGGCCATCTCCACTCATGGCTCGCAGACTTCCTCTCCTGTCGCAGTCAACGTGTGGCCCTAAATGGAGTTCTTTCATCCCCTCTTCATGTGCAGGCTGGAGTTCCTCAAGGTAGCGTTCTGGGCCCTGTTCTTTTTCTGGTTTTTATCAATGATCTCTCGGACTATCTGGAAAATCCTCTATTTCTCTTTGCCGACGACTCCACCCTCTGCCGTACCATCTGTCATCCCTCAGACCGGCAAGCAGCAGCTTCTTCGCTCACTGCAGATCTGGATAAAATCACAAACTGGTTCAACACGTGGAACATGTCTTTCAATCCAGACAAATCTCACACTCTCACTATGTCTCTTCGAAAGGACCGTTTACAAAAACCCCCCCATCCACTTTCTCAACAATCCTCTGGAAGAAGTCTTTTCTTTCAAGCTTCTAGGTCTCACTATCTGCCATGACCTTTCCTGGGAAAGTCACATTTCCAACCTCGCCTCAAAAGCCAGTCGCCGACTGGGAATCCTCCATCGTGCTAAGTCCTTCCTCAGCCCTCTTGAGCTCCTGACCACTTACAAAGCTTTTGTCCGTAGCCTGATGGAGTACTGCTCTCCCCTCTGGGCTGGTGCTCCTGCCTCCCACCTTTCTCGACTTCACGCTGTCGAAACCAGGGCTTTTAAGATCATCGGCATCTCCCGCAATGAAGCTGAGTCTTTGGGCCTCTCACTCAATCACCGCAGGTTGGTCGGTGGTCTTTGTCTTCTACCGACTCCTCTCCAGCCTTGCCCGCCCCTGCTCTCTCTGCGATTTGTCCCCACCACATTTCCACAGGGCGCTCAAGGTCCGCCAACAACCCCCTTCTGGTAAAACTACCAAAATCACGAATCACTGCTCATCTTCACCTTTTCATTCCTCTTTTTTCCCGCCTTTGGAATAAACTTCCTCACTCTATTCTTTCCCATTCTTCCCTCCAGGCTTTCAAAACAGCTGTTCACCACCACCTCTTATCTTCCCCCATCCAAATCCTCGATCTTTTCTACCCCCGATAATCCACCCAAGCCCTCTTCCTTCATTTCTCCTGCTTTCCTTCCTGAAAGTCCCTGAAATGTCCATCTTCTCTTCGCCATGTTCCCCGTCCCATCCCCATCCCTCTCCCTTCCACAGTTCACCTAATGTGTCTGTTCCCCACTGTTTTGTCCCTTCCACTCTCGCCCCTCTTGTCTCATGCCTCCTTGCTGTGAGTTGTGTGTTAGCTCTCATACGAGCCTCGACCAAGGTATACAAAAAAAAAAAATATCATGGGAGATTCCAATAACAATGAGATCTTTCAATTTAACTAAATCCAGGAGAGACAGGTGTGATGCTGGGGCCCAAGTTCATAGAGGAGAGCAATACTCCACTGAGTTGTTGACAGAGGCCTCACCAAATCAAATCACTGTGTGTAGTTCTGATTTTTTTTTAAAGGAAATACTTGGAATGATGAAGGGTGCCCAACCTGTGACTGACTTTGGAAGCCAGCTTTGCCCGAGTGATCATGGCGAATTGTGAGGCCTAAATTGTAGCATAAATTTAAGTCATAATTCTAGTGTTTGATCGTAATCATCATATGAAGTTATTGACAGTTTCAATTCAAAACCATGTACAGTTGATGCCAAAAGAAATACACATGTCTATATTGATCATCATGATATTGTAATTAAACCATCGACATCTGCAACACAACCTTGCCAAAGTGTCAAAAGATAAAGTTTAATCTCATCCCCAAAAAGGTAGGACATTACAGAACATTTACTTCATGGAAGATGAATTGAGCAGTGACACCAGAATAAAGGTATCAGAGTAAGCTGGATTCCACAACCTACACAACCATTCTCTCTTTAAAACAAAAGTAATTACCTTCTTCATTCATGATGTAGCAAGAACATTTTCAGGCCCATTAATCTCACCACCACTGAGAACAACTTTCTCAACTGTCGCCCTCGGTGGCAGAATGCAAGTCACGCTGTGTTTTTGGCCCAGAAAACCAACCATTGAAGAACTAGAAAGAATGCCCACCTTACCTGGGATTGTTTTCGAAAAAGCAAAATCAAAAGTAAAAGGGATCAACAAACTTTTAACACCTGAAGCAAAAGTAGAAAATACATGAAGAGATTATGGAAAGTGGAGTAAACTGCTCAGAGGGCAGGGTTCACCTACAAGATCACAATATGCACTCTTCTCTCTCTGTCTCTCTCTCTCTCTGTCTCTCTCTCTCTGTCTCTCTCTCTCTGTCTCTCTCTCTCTCTGTCTCTGTCTCTCTCTCTCTGTCTCTGTCTCTCTCTCTGTCTCTCTCTCTGTCTCTCTCTCTCTGTCTCTCTCTTTCTCTCTCTCTCTCTCTCTCTCTCTCTCTCTCTCTCTCTCTCTCTCTCTCTCTCTCTCTCTCTGTGTCTCTGTGTCTCTGTGTCTCTGTGTCTCTGTGTCTCTGTGTCTCTGTGTCTCTGTGTCTCTGTGTCTCTGTGTCTCTGTGTCTCTGTGTCTCTCTCTCTCTCTCTCTCTCTCTCTCTCTCTCTCTCTCTCTCTCTCTCTCTCTCTCTCTCTCTCTCTCTCTCTCTCTCTCTCTCTCTCTCTGTGTGTCTCTGTCTCTCTCTCTCTCTCTCTCTCTCTCTCTCTCTCTCTCTCTCTCTCTCTCTCTCTCTCTCTCTCTCTCTCTCTCTCTCATCAGGATGGAAAGGGAAAGGGTAATGATGGAGGATGAACATCCAATTGAAGACAGAAGTGAACTGTGAGTAGGGAAAGGAACAAACTAAACTATAACAGCAGCATGCTGCAGTCACTCAAAGGTGAAGAGAGAGAGATAGACTTCTGTATCTTTTATTATAAAACCAGTAAAAATAAAAAATCCAAAAAAGGAATCAGATTCTCATTCCAAGGAAAAAAAAACAAAAACAAAAAATCATGCCTGAAGTTAAATACAGTAAATTATACACAAAACCTTTAATACAAAAAAAAAATCAATATTTCTCTTACACTTTACAAATAACTACACTTGCAGACAACTGGCTTCAAACTGTAGTAAACTTCCTGTTATTGAACAACAAGCAAAGTCTAACTTCAAACGACTTTTACAAAAAAGGCAGCAGCTTCTTCCTTCTCTTCAGACCTTAAAAAATCACAAGCTAGTCAAACACTTGGAATATGTCTTTAAATCCTGACAAATGTCACACTCTCACTATTTCTCTCCAAGCAGAATGTCTGGCAAACCCTCCTTTCCAGTTTCTTAACAATCCTCTTTAGGAAGTTCCATTCAAACTCCTGGGTCTCACTCTCCACCATGATCTTTATTGGACAAACCACATTTCAAAATTGGCCTCCAAAGCCAGTCGCCCCGACTGGGCATCCTTTGTCGTACAAAGTCCTTCCTTGGCACACCTAAACTCCTATCCACTTAAAAGGCCTTCATCCATAGCTTGATGGAGTACTGATCTCCCCTCTGGGTTGGCTCAACTCGATGCAGTGGTAATCAAGGCCTTTAAGATTATTGGAATCTCTCGTGCTGAAGATGAGTTTATGGATCTATCACTTCACCATCACAGATAGGTCAGTGGTCTCTCTGTCCTCTATTACCTCCTTTCTGGTCTTGCACCCTCTGCTCTTACCATGCTTTGTCATCCCACCCTCTCCGAGGTTTCTGCAGGGCTCACACGGTCCACCATCAACCCCCTTCTGGTTAAACTATTTGAATCCAGGTCACTTCTGACCTCCACTCATTTGTTCCTCTTTATTTTCCCTGCCTGTGGTACCAACTTCCACATTCTCTTCAATCTCAATCTTCCCTGCAGGTCTTCAAAACAGCTGTTCACCCCCATCTCAGTTTGTCCCCAATCCTAAATCATGATCTTTTCTACTTTCATTAACCCCCAACCCCCCAATCCCTCCTATTTTTTCAGTCTTCCCTCCTTGGAGTTTCCATCTGTATCCATATTGTCCAACCCATGCATCCTCTTTGTCCAACTTGTACACCCCAGGCATGTGTGCTTTTCATATTGTTTTTGTCTGGTACTTCCTGATCCGTTCAGTGTACAAGCTCTTCCACAAGGCTCGACTACGTAAACAAAAAAAGGTATTAAACAAGAACAATTTAGCATTTAATTCATTGACTTTGAGACCATCATGTTTCCCTTTTTTTGACTTGTGTTCTGCCATCTTTACCTGAGCAAGCAAGAAATTGACTAATGCAGTTTTAATTTTTATGTGAAAGGTCTAAACCAGAGATAAAAACACAGGTATTGAAAATCAAACCTAAACTAAGAAAACAATTCTGAAGAAAATGAAACAAAGGAGCCAACTGTTGGCATTCAATATATCTATCTATAATTCCAGCAGTGTGTGTGTGTGTGTGTGTGTGTGTGTGTGTGTGTGTGTGTGTGTGTGTCTGTGTCTGTGTCTGTGTCTGTGTCTGTGTCTGTGTCTGTGTCTGTGTCTGTGTCTGTGTCTGTGTCTGTGTCTGTGTCTGTGTCTGTGTCTGTGTCTGTGTGTGTCTGTGACAGCTGTTTCTCGACAACCTCTGATCCGATCTAATTGAAACTTGCCAGGTATATTGCTGGGGACCTGAGGATGTGCCTTTTCAAGGTTTGATATTAATCGGACAAGTGCTTCCCAAGCTATGGCCATTTATTTACCAACCAATGAGATGACACGTTGCTGTGGCCATTTATTTACCAACCAATAACATGACACGTTGCTGCGTAGGCTTGGCTGCGTAGACTGGTGCACGGCCAACCGACGATGACGTTACGGGCCGTACCGGTTACCTAGCAGCGAATGTCATGGCAAGCAAAGACAGGAAGGTAAACTTGATTTTAATTTGGATGTTAATAATTCCAGCAGTGTGTGTGTGTGTGTGTGTGTGTGTGTGTGTGTGTGTGTGTGTGTGTGTGTGTGTGTGTGTGTGTGTGTGTGTGTGTGTGTGTGTGTGTGTGTGTGTGTGTGTGTGTGTGTGTGTGTGTGTGTGTGTGTGTGTGTGTGTGTGACAGACACAGACACAGACACACCATAGGAAAAAAGTAGTGCAGCAATTAGAAAGGAAAGAAGTGAGAGTGGGGGAAGAGAAGCATGCAGCAACATGGATGTAACAAGCCTGTCTGTGTGATTGGGTGGGGGAGGAGGTGAGCAGGAGTGGAATCCACTGTCTCTCTTTCCCTCTTCATTGTTGGTTCCTTCTCATCTCCTTTCCCCATGCTTTGTTTTTAAATTAAATTACCAAGTTTATATTTCATCTTTCCTGGTTACTCATCTGCTGGCCCAGGTGGAGTTGAATAAATAGTAATTTATATCATCAGATTTATTTTGGTGCTTATTGTGTTGTCGTTTTATTAATAAGCTTTCTGGAAATATAATACTCATATGGTTATCTTAACTCTATCTACGTGTCATGCTGCCAATTGCAAAAGCAATAAAAACATTAATTTTTAAAATAACAATAATCTTGGAATCTGCTTTGTTATTGGAGCTCTGTCTGTCAACATTCCATGATGCCAGGATGGAAACCAAGTGGATGTGACAAGATTCAATGAAAGTGTGAAAGGTGAGCTAAGAATCTTATTTTACTTGACTGAAGACATTAACCTCGATTGAAAGATTTAATGTAGTTTTTTTTCAAGAAGACTAAGGATCTTTTAGGACAAAAATTTTGCACTTTGTAAAGTTGTAAATAGAAAGAGGAAGTTAAAATCCTGGATGACAGATGGGTTATTACAATCCATAACATATAAAAGCAGACTTTATAAAGTATTTCTGCGTAAACCGTGATTTATCAAATCGAAATATAAAAACTTTAGAAATAAACTCAATGCATTAATATGTAAAGTAAAACTCAAATATTATGAAAATAAAGTTTCGATTTAAATCAAATATGAAGTCAACCGAGTATATAATAAATACTCTGAAAAATAAAAAAAAAGTTACGATGACTCTAAAATTAAAACGAATTGTATTGGGGCCATGATGAATAATACACAACAAATAGCTGATTAATTTAATGATTACTTTATAGGAATAGGTCATCACTAAATAACAGGATTCTACCGAGCCAGGTTGATTTTGGCTGTTACCTTCATGCTCCTCACCCAAATTCACTGTATTTATACCCCACAACAGAGGTGGAAATTTGTGATATTGTTAGTTATTTTAAAAACAACAGAGCCCCTGGCTTGGATGGATTTAGCCTGAAGGTGATAAAATCTGTGATGAAACAAATTGTTGGGCCAATGTGTCATATTTGTAATTATATTTGTCTTTGAACAAAGAGATATTCCCAGATAAATTATAAATAGCAAGAGTTTCATCAGTGTTTAAATTTGGGGAAAAAGGGAAATTACAAATTATTGACCAATTTCGGTACTTTCTATATTTTCAAAATTGATAGAACAAATTTTGCATGAAAGATTGTTTAAATTTTTTGACAAACATAAACTTATTTGGAAAAATCAATATGGATTCCGCAAAGGCCATTCGACATGTACGGGTCTGATTGACCTCACCAACAAAATTATCAATGCTTTTGAAAACAATTGCTATGCTATTGGGGTTTTCATTGATTTATCGCAGGCTTTTGATTCCATTAATCAAAATATTTTGCTCTCAAAATTGTATAATTATGGGATTTCAGGGGGGTAGCTTATGATTGGTTTACAAGTTATTTAGATAGCCACATCCAGTGCACAAAGTATCAATCTTCTCTCTCAATTTAAGAAGATTACCTGTGGAGATCCTCAAGGTTCTCTTCTGGCTCCATTATTGTTTACATTATCTATCTATAATTCCAGCAGTGTGTGTGTGTGTGTGTGTGTGTGTGTGTGTGTGTGTGTGTGTGTGTGTGTGTGTGTGTGTGTGTGTGTGTGTGTGTGTGTGTGTGTGTGTGTGTGTGTGTGTGTGTGTGTGTGACCGCTGTTTCTCGACAACCTCTGGTCCGATCTAATTGAAACTTGCCAGGTATATTGCTGGGGACCTGAGGATGTGCCTTTTCAAGATTTGATATTAATCGGACACGTGCTTCCCAAGTTATGGCCATTTATTTACCAAACCAATTGGATGACACGTTGTTGCGTGGGCGTGGCCGATGGGGAAGGGAAGCACAGCCACGTTCCCCATTACGGGTTACAACGTACGGGCTTCCAGAGAGTGATGACTTCATGTATTCTAATAATTTCTCGATTTCTTATGCACATTTATAGATAAACACAATGGCCCAAGTTATGATCGTTTTCATATTAGACGGTGTATAAATTTCGGGAACATCAGAGTGCTGGTATGCTACGAACCAGGAGGTAAATTTTTTCTCTCTCTTTTCTTCTCTTTTTGTTTTTCCTTGCCACGACATTGCGAAAAGGTAAAATACGTTGGCGCTAATTGAATAATTGGGTATTAAAAATAAATTGCGAATAATCGTAACTGCGAATAATATCGAACTTCCGGTAACGCATGTACGGGCATGTGAGAGCGAAGAAACGGCCTGTGTGGTATATTTATTTATTATTATTATTATTATTATTATTATTATTATTATCATTTTTTTTACGGGCACGTACTAGTTATATATTAATGACATTCATGCATTTGTACATTCATTTTCTTTTGTTTTATATGCTGATGACACAAATGTTTTGTGTAGTGAAAATAACCTCGATTCATTAAGTACTATTGTCAATGAAAATCTTTCACAAATGTGTGAATGGTTTTGAGAAAATATGCTAAAAAAAAAAGTGTAATTATATAATTTTTACCAAAAAGAGAAAATGTTCAGATTTAGACGAAGTGAACATCCTGGTGAATAATGAAATAATACCATGAGTTGAATGGACTAAATTTCTCAGTGTTTTTATTGAAAGTCAATTGTCATGGAAATTTCATATTTGTGAACTTGAAAATAAGGTTTCCAAGGTATTGGTATTATTTCAAGACTGAAGTGTTTTCTCCCCCAAAATATACTCTGACGTTTATGCTGTTCCCTTGTACTTCCTTATTTATCACATTGTACTCTTGATTGTGGGCGTCGATTGGTGTGGGACGGGGGGGGGGGGACATGTCCCCCCCCTTTTTATCAAGGGTTGGGGGGGACAACATATCGATTGTCTCCCCCCCCCCCACTTTTTTCATTGAATATAAGTTACGTAACACAAAACGAGCTGCTCTAGTACAATCAGGCCGATATGCTCCTCAAATACAAGAATAAATTTTTAAATCTCGATAATTCCAGCAATCTCTGTGTGCATGTTTGTCTGCGACCACTGTTTCTCAACAACCACTGGTCCGATCTACTTGAAACTTGCCAGGTATATATCTGGGGACCAGAGTATGTGCCTTTTCAAGGTTTGAAATTAATCGGACAAGTGGTTCCCAAGTTATGGTCTCCGTACTTGCAAGCCGTTCGCGTCTGCTTTGGCTTCGGGAGTTGGACCAAACCATTTCACGTAAATAGAGGGGGGGGGGTTTGCCCAATACAGAACCTCTCTGGATCTTTACTTTTTGCCAAAAACAACAAAAGAAAAAGAACCGTTAGTTTTATTGGTCTATTATCGTTATATTGAAGTTTTATTGGTCTATTATAGTTCTATTAAAAATGATAGGTTAACAATTCAACATTGAGAATCCGTGCTTCCCAAGCCATGGTCTCCCACTAGCCAAGCGTCCATAGCGACGTCGCTCTTTGATCCTTCGATGTCGGATCTTCCTATCATTGCGAAGCAGAATTCGCCAAGCGTTGGATTGTTCACCCACTAACAGGGAACGTGACCTGGACATTTTGAGGTATGTTGGAACGTTTTCGGACTTTGTATCGTCATTTTATGAGTGTTTAAAGAAATCGCGGCTTCATGGCCCGGAGCGCCACACCTCGGATAGTGTTCGGCCGCAACGGCTCAGGGCCCCTTTAGCGACCAAAATAATTTATTTCACCTTTCTAACTTGTATCGCAGGATGCCTGATGTTATTACCTGCACGATGATGTGTGTGTTTAATTTTTGTGACTTTGCACCGTCGAGTTATAAGCCAATAAAATATTTCACGGCCTGGTACATGCTGATTGAGATGGTGAAGCTTGTGCAGGATGATGCGGTTTCACTCTTCTGGCTCACACGAATGAATGGAAAGATATTTTGTAATTCTGTTTTCATATTTTGCAGTCGATAACAGTGGCCTAAATCCCAATGTTGAAAACCGGGTGAAAATCGAAGGAAAGTGGGTATTTTGGCAACTGAATTAGCTTTGAATACTTGGGAAACGTAAAATAAAATGCGCGGATTCACTCGCTTTTGTGGCGGTTAATGTAAATAATTTTTTCATCGGTACTTGGACTTAGGGGAGGTATAGACCGACAAAACGAGAGGTATCATTCGGTCGTCGGACTTATGAGGATTAAATTATAGATTTTAAAAGGTAGCTGTTGAAAAATATACAAAATTCACCTAAGCGGTTCAGACAAACGAACGGAAAATTATTTTTGAATTCTGTTCTCAGATTATACAGTATCTTTAGGGTAGTAATGAGATTACCTCGAAAATCCGATTAAAAAAGGCTTAGGCTTAGTAGCTTTGCCGCGGCTTGCAATTTTTACAAGGAAAAATAACGTTCTGGAAGGAATTTCTCTTCCGCCATCATCCGAATAATTTTCCGTTTGCACGAGGACAAAGACGAAGGAGAGACTGACAGGATAAGGGGTCTCATTAAACTGTGTGATTTAGAATGATTAAATTAGAGATTTTAAATGCAGCGTTGAAAATAAAGTAGAGGATTGTCAGCAGCTTCTTCACCATGTCGACCCCGCACGGTTCTGGGCCCCTTTTGCGACAAAAATGATTTATTTCACCTTTCTAGCTCGTATCGCACTGTACTTAAACAAAACGTGCGGGCACGCACTATTCTTAAACAAAACGTACGGGCACGCACTATACTTAAACAAAACGTACGGGCACGCACTATACTTAAACAAAACGTACGGGCACGCACTATACTTAAACAAAACATACGGGCACGCACTATACTTAAACAAAACATACAGGCACGCACTATACTTAAACAAAACGTACGGGCATGCACTATACTTAAACAAAACGTACGGGCACGCACTATACTTAAACAAAATGTACAGGCATGCACTATACTTAAACAAAACGTACGGGCACGCACTATACTTAAACAATACGTACGGGCATGCACTATACTTAAACAAAACGTACGGGCACACACTATACTTAAACAAAACGTACGGGCACGCACTATACTTAAACAAAACATACGGGCACGCACTATACTTAAACAAAACGTACAGGCACGCACTATACTTAAACAAAACGTACGGGCACACACTATACTTAAACAAAACGTACGGGCACGCACTATACTTAAACAAAACGTACGGGCACGCACTATACTTAAACAAAATGTACGGGCATGCACTATACTTAAACAAAACGTACGGGCACGCACTATACTTAAACAATACGTACGGGCATGCACTATACTTAAACAAAACGTACGGGCACACACTATACTTAAACAAAACGTACGGGCACGCACTATACTAAAACAAAACGTACGGGCACGCACTATACTAAAACAAAACGTACGGGCATGCACTATACTTAAACAAAACGTACGGGCACACACTATACTTAAACAAAACGTACGGGCAAGCACTATACTTATACAAAATGTAGGGGCACGCACTATACTTAAACAAAACGTGCGAGCACGCACTATACTTAAACAAAATGTGCGGACACGCACTATACTTAAACAAAACGTGCGGGCACACACTATACTTAAACAAAATGTACGGTCACGCACTATACTTAAACAAAACGTACGGGCACGCACTATACTTGAGCAAAGGCACACGGTTTCATAGTTGGGGGGTTTTTTTTTTTTTTGCACTTACGGGCACACACGTCCGGCCACACACGTACGGCCACACACATACGAGCACACACGTACGGCCATGTACGTATGGCCACGCATAGGCTTGCCTCTGAAAATATGAAATGTCGCAGAAGTCAACCTGGTGTCCATGTGCAGCTGAGCAGCAAACTGCTAGAAGAGCAAAGATCTGCATGGTCAGCACTTCTGAAGATTATCACCTCACTGCAATATTTAGCCCGACAAGGTTTTGCAATTCGTGGGAAGGATGTCTCTGAAGGGAATTTCAAAATGCTCTTACAGTTGCGGGCCGAGGATGATGTAAACCTCAAGACGTGGCTGTCAAGGAAGACGACGTTCACAAGTGGAGAAATTCAGAACGAAATTCTACAGTTGATGAGTCATGCCATCCTGTGAAATATCTGCAGTAACGTGAATGAAATGTCCACTCAGTTCGGACTCGTAACTGATGGAACGCAAGATATTCAGGGTAATGAGCAGGAGTCGGTGTGTGTGTGCGCTATGTGACGGATTCCTTTGATGTTCAAGAAGATCTCATCAGCCTCTACCAAGTATCGTCAACAACAGGAGTATCACTTTGTAAGATGCTTCAGGATGTCCTAATTCGGTGTCAACTCCCTATTGAATATCTTAGAGCGCAGACTTACGATGGGGCAAGCAACATGTCCGGAAAGTACAAGGGCTGTCAAGCACAGCTAAAAAAAACTCCAACCGCTGGCCAATTATGTTCACTGCGGAGCTCATGTCAACCAACTCATTACATCCAAAGCCCTACAAACTGCACCGTTCATAAGAGACGCCCTTGATTATGTCCAGGTACTCAGCATCTGCACTTATAGATTTTAAATCTTCAACTCTGGAAAATCTAAACATCTGCACTTGAATATCCATGCTGACGATGCTGACACTCCTTGCCCTACACGCCTGAGGCCAATTTGCCCGATGCTTTGGTTAACTCGTTCTCCTGCCGTGAAATCGATATTCGATAACTATGAAGCGGGACTGGATGCCCTTCAACAAGCAAGTGATTACTTTGGTACGAACACGGCATCGTGAGCCAACGGTATTCGAAGCTGTCTTTCATCAGGAAAGTGTGTTCTCGGTCTGTTTGCATCATTGCCCGTTCTCCAATCCCTTGAATATCTCAATAAGGCACATCAGGGTTCACAAGTTATGATTACTGCTGCAAAGGTAACTGCACAGAATAGAATCTTCAATCTCTCCGTACCAACCAGACGTTTAAGGAGGTTTTTGAAGCAGTGCAACAGAAGATCCAGTGACCCTCCCTCATAAGCGCAAGCTTCCGAAGAGACTTGATGGAGGCACGCAGGAATACACTGCCAATTCTGCAGAGGAGGTATACAGAGTTGAATTTTTCAAAGTCATCGACAGCGCATCCGAGAAATTTAACGAGTACTTCACATCAACCGACCTCATGGTGTATAGGAACTTGGGTGAAATGCTCCTGTCTGGGTCATTCAAACCACAAATAGTCCGCAAATATCCCGAACTGTCGGATTCCCTCGACTCTCCTAGTGCAAGAACTTGGCTTCTTTCGTAACCAGTTCAGTGGTTCATCTGTTGAGGATTCCCGTAAGATATTTGTAGACATGTTGCCGGAAGTCCGTCGAATTTTCCCACAGGTAGAACGTTTGCTTAGGCATCTATTGGTTCATGTTCATTTGAAGTTCATGCAAGTTCATGTGAAGCTGAACGGTCATTCAGCGCACTCAGACATATGAAGACTTGGTTACGTTCCACAATGACCCAACAACGCCTCAACCATCTCATGATCTGTCATGTTCACCGAGATCGTCTGACTGCACTTGACCCCCAAGACATTGGTACAAAGTTTTTAACTCTATCGGCAGACAAGAAGGTTCATATTTTTGGCAAGTTTTAAGGTAAGTTGACCGTACTCGTGTAATACGAATTTGTATGTCAGTCTAGTTTTCAGTTTATGTTTAGTGAATCAGTTCAAGGGTCGTGAGAAGGAGGCTTGATAAACAATTATTTATATATATATATATATATATATATATATATATATATATATATATATATATATATATATATATATATATATATATATATATATATATATATATATATATATATATATATATATATATATAAAAGCCTGGTGTTGGCGCAGTGGTTAGGTCAGCGGCTTGGGATCCAAAAGGTCCTGAGTTCAAGCCCCGTTGGGCCACTGAATTAATACACCAGGGGGTTGACTCAGCCTGTCATCCTTCCGAGGTCGGCGAAATGAGTACCAGTATACTGGGCCGGTGTATACCCCGGTTAAAATAGGTGTACCATATCCCTGTGTCGTAAGAGGCGACCAGGGTTGCGTCAGGAAGGGCATCCGGCGTAAAACATGTGCCAAATCACTATGCGGATCATACGGATGATCCGCTGTGGCGACCCCTAACGGGAGCAGCTGAAAGAAGAAGAAGAGATATATATATATATATATATATATATATATATATATATATATATATATATATATATATATATATATATATATATATATATATACACATATATACATGTATTTCTTTGATGACACTTGAAACTTTGAAATGTGTACGATTAATGTTTAATTTCGCTCCGTCTGCTTTTATTTGATAAAAAGATGGTCGATAGATGGTCAGATTAATTTAAGGGATTTGTGTGATCAGAAGGCAGCATGTCAACGAGCGTAGAAAATCAAGAATTTGCAAGGGTGGACTTGCTGTGTCCATGCCGGCATGAAGTGGGCTTCGTGGTCTGGACATGCAATGTCTCCCCCCCCCCCCCCACTTTTCAAAAGCAATCGACGCCCTTGCTCTTGTTTGGGGTAATACATTTCAGTCTTATCTTAATAAATTATTTCTTTTACAGAAAAAACTTATTTGAATAATATATGGGGATGCCACCTGAATTTCAAAACCGATCAATTACACTGAACAAGAAAAATTTTTTACTGGAGATGTGTAAAGTGATTTAGACTAATTTGGGTACGCTGATTTCAAAAATCATAACCGTTTTGCTGTATCACGTCAGGATTTTCAGTAACAGAAATATTCCCATTGCCTAGAAGTCAGGATTTCAATGAAATTTACAAAAATTCATTTATTCATTTATTTCATCATGAATGCTTCAAAATTATAGAAATTACAGAAAAACTCCACTAGAATGTAATTAAAAATGCTTTAGGCATTTGGCTTTGCGTTTGTGCTGCTCTGTGTCAGTTTCACGATGCAGGAACCAGCAGAAATCGCCCATCATGTTCGGGTTGTGCCGCCCTTGGTAACGCGTCTCCATGAGTGAAATCTCTTGGTGGAATCGCTCGCCGTGCTCGTCCGAGACTGCTCCCAAGTTGTCAGGGAAGAAGTTCAGGTGCTGGTGTAGGAAATGGATTTTCAAGGACATCCTGGAGCCAAGTTTCCTGAAGGACTCCAGCAGCTGCTGCACTATTTCTTCATAGTTGTCCGCGCGCTCGTTCCCCAAGAAGTTGTCCGTCACAGCTTTGAAGCTCCTCCACGCTGCCAGCTCTTTGGGGTTTGGAGTTGTCGGAAAAGTTTCGTCCTTCATAATCTGTCGGATTTGCGGTCCAACAAAGACACCAGCCTTGATCTTGGCCTCCGCCAAGGTGTTGCCAAACTTTTCCTTGAGGTATAAAAACCCACGCCCATTCAGATCCATTGCCCGTACAAAACTTTTCATCAAGGCGAGCTTTATGTGGAGTGGTGGAAGGAAAACCGTGGCTGGGTCGACAAGGGCGACATGCTTCACGTTGTGTCGACCAGGTACATGCTTTTTTCGCTCTTCCCAATCTTTCTTCGTCCAGTGATTCTTGTCGTCTCTGCTATCCCAGAGACAAAGGAAGCACATGTATTTCGTGTAGCCTGACTGCAGCCCTAACAACAGCGCCACCACTTTCAAGTCTCCGCAGATGTGCCAGTTGAAGTCATTGTACTTGATGGAATCAAGCAGCTGCCGCATAGTCTCATAGGTCTCTGTCATGCCGAACGCGTGAGCCAGTGGGACTGATGGTTTCTCGTTGCCATTGTGGAGCAAAACAGCCTTCAAGCTGTTCTTCCCCGAGTCGATGAAGAAGCGCCAGTCTGCAGGATCGTGATCACACCCAAGTTCTTTCAACAGACCGTTGATGTCACTGCAGAATGTCATCGTGTCTTCCATCTCAAAGAACTCAGCCATATCTCTGTGACGTGCTCTGAACAAGGATATCTTGGTGTTAGGTTCAAGTAGATTCCACTGCTGCAGCCTTGATCCAAGCAGCTCTGCCTTCGCCTTTGACAGCGAGAGATCTCTTACAAGATCATTTAAGTCTCCCTGGTTCAGAAGGTGTGATTCTTGAGTGTCGGGTTCAAAAGGTTCATCATCACCATCCTCTTCACCACTGCTTACAGCTATGTTCTGATCAGCTGGAGGTGTTGGAATGGGGTTCTCGTCATCATGAGGCACAGGTTTACGAGCAGAGACGCAGTCAGCGTACTTGATGTGACCTTTATTCTTCTTGTTGAAGCCGGCGATGCTTGTGCAGCAGAAATAACAATCATCATGATGATTCTGCGGCTCACGCCATATCATGGGCACCGCAAATGGCATGCTCGCGCGCTTGCCCACCAACCACTGAGTCAAGGTTGTGTGACAGCTTGTGCAGCAGATGTGTGGTGCCCAGCTCTGTTCTTGGTCCCCCACCTTACACCCGAAGTAGTGAAAGTAAGCGGCCTTCATTTTCACTGCTGTAGATATACTTCGCTGTTGATCTTTTTTGGTATACCGACCACAGACATAACAGAAGTTGTCAGGATGATTGGTACAGGAACGCCTACTCATCTTTATCTGAAAGAAAGAAATATAACACAAGTTAACAACAATTGTACGAAATAGACATGTTAAAGACGTATGTAAATTTCATTGAAATCCTGACTTCTAGGCAATGGGAATATTTCTGTTCCTGAAAATCCTGACGTTATACAGCAAAACGGTTATGATTTTTGAAATCAGCGTACCCAAATTAGTCTTAATCACTTTACACATCTCCAGTAAAAAAAAAATTTTGAAATTTGTTGTTCAGTGTTATTTGATTATCTTAGGTTACTAAAACTGTTCCATCTCGCACTTCATCAACGAGGTATTTTTATGTATAAATGTATATGACAGCTCCCTTCTCATTCATGTAATATCAACAAATCCAACCCGTTGCTTCGCTGACGGGTATATCTAAAGGGGGAGGGGGGAGGTTAGGGTGAGGGGAGGGACAGTAGAGAGAGAAGGGAGACTGAGGAGGGGTAGGAGAGTGAGGAAGGAGGAGGGACCGAGGAGGGGTAGGGGAAGGGAAGACAGTGTGAGGGGAGGGCAATGGGAGGCAGTGTGAAGAGAGCGGGGTGGAGGAGCAAGAAGGTTGGGAGACCGGGGAGGAGTGAGGAAAGGGGGGGAGTGAGGAGATTGGAGGAGGTTTGGGGGAGTGAGGAGTCGTGGGGGAGAGAGGAGGGGTGGGAAGGGAAGTCAAGGTGAAGGAGGGGGGACGAATATTGAGGGGATTGGAGGGGAAGGCAATGTGAGGGTAGTGGAGAAAAAGGCAGTGTGAGAGAAGGGCAAGGTAAGGCAGTGTGAGGGGAGGGTCCTTCCAAACGTAACCACCATCCAGAAATAACCACTGTCCAGACATAACCTTTCGTCCACAGCCTGATGGAGTACTGCTCTCCTCTCTGGGCTGGTGCTCCTGCCTCTGACCTTTATCGGCTTCAGGCTGTGGAAACCAAGGGATTTCGGGTCATTGGCATCTCCCACGATGAGGCTTAGTCTTTGGGCCTCTCACTTTCACCGCAGGCAAGTCGGTGGTCTTTCTTCTATCGTCTCCTCACCGGTCTCGCCCCCCCCCCGCTCCGTCTGCGATATGTCCCCACCATATTTCCGCAGGGCGCTCAAGGTCTGCCAACAACCCCCTTCTGGCAAAACTACCAAAATCACGTATCACTGCCGACCTTCACTCTTTCATTCCTCTTTTGTCCCGCATTTGGAATAAACTCCCTCACTCTGTTCAATCCCATTCTTCTCTCCAGTCCTTCAAAATAGATGATCACCACAACCTCTTATCATCCCCCTTCCAAATCCTTGATCTTTTCTACCCCCGTTCATCCCCCCAAAATCCACCTCCTTCAAATTCCCTGCTTTCCTTCCTGAAATTCCCTGTAATGTCCATTTTGTGTTCCTCATGTTCCCCACCCCATCCCTCTACCTTCCACAGATCTCCTAATGTCTCTGTTCCCCACTGTTTTGTCCTTCCCACTCCCGCCCATCTTGTCTCATGCCTCCCTTGCTGGGCGTTGGGTGTTAGCTCTCATACGAGCCTCGACAAGGTATACAAATTATTATTTTTTTAAACCACCATCCAGACACATGTGGGGATAACGTCCAGATCCAAGTAAATCCAATAAATGTATTCAGGAATTCCTAGAGTTCCTTTCCCATTTTGGATGGCAATACCCAGTGACTGGTAAGAGCTCTTTTGCTATTGGCTCCTGAAAACGTGGTTTAATTACTATTTGGCCAATGATGCTACCCCACAGCCTTGTGCTGCATACAAACAAAGAATAATTCATCCATGGAGAAATCTGTATCCCTACATTTCTCCTCCAGTTAACTCTGTATGCAGAGAACTCTCTACAGGAGTGAGAAGTCCTTCCAGGAGCGACGCCTATGAGGTGTTGTACCAGCTCAACAGCTCAAATCACAGCATCATTCACCTCTTTTTCTATAAAACCCTTATGGACACCCTCTTCCATTTCTCTTATAAAGAAGCTGTGGTGCAATGCTGTTTTTGAATTCCCAATTTGTCAAACTATTTTGAAGTCCCTTTTCCAGGCAAAGAGACCTGTGAGTGGTTTAATCTCAGGAATTGAAGCTTGTTGCTGTGTAGCATTCTGAAAACACACCTTCACATTTGTTTCTCGAGGTAAGTGTTCATCAACCTGAATAGCACATCCACCACCTAATCCATTCATCAGCAAATAAAAGTGAAACAGCATGGATGATCAGTTGAGAACAAGTACTTCTTTACGCAAATCCCCCCAAACTTCTATCCCCCCAAATTCAGTACATAGTTGGCTTATTACACTCAGATTGCAATCTTCTGTTGTTGCAGCAGTCGCCATGGTGACCTGGGAACTGTGGTTCTTAGACTGCACTCCTCATCCCTGGTAAGCTCCCAAAATCTTGCAACCTTTGCCCACATTCTGTGAGAGAGCAACACCACATTTGATCTCATTGAACTTACTGTAAGATGGTGGTTAGAGCAACAGCGCCAAGCAATGTGATTGACCAGCTGGTCCAGTTTTGCACGTAATCGTTGGTACCCTTTATCGTCAGGTCAGGCATGATTAAATCTATGACTTACTACAGGTACCATGTAAACCTGTACTAACCTGTTTCATGGTCAGGTTGTCGGTGACTAAACCGTCTTCCCCACCAGGTTTCCAAATGAAGAGGGTAGATGGATATGGACACCCAGCAGGATTAAAAACAAAACCTGTCAAATGTGGAGGACCTCCTTGTGAGCCAAAGGCCATCTATATCTTGTACCCAAATGTGTCTGCGGACGTCCTCCTGCAGTTGTATTACTTTTTTATGAGGTTGGTGACAGGATTTGCACTCCAGCCACCGTAAAACATTTCATTCCACAATATCGATAAATGCAAAGAAAACTGAAAACCCACTCCATGGGAGTACCTTTTGCACTGCTGCCCTTCGCAGGGCAACTCACCAGATGACAGGATTGGGGCAAAGCCTTCGGGACCCCCATTCTTTGATGATAGGAGGAAAAGCATGGGACTAAACTTCCTGAATCAGATTGCGGTGGTGGGTTGCAGAGTGGTGCTGAGGTGTCATCTAGCAGACACCAGTCTCCTTGGGTTAACCTGAGGTGGTCCCTTTGGGTGGGTGCCTGGCATGTCCTATCCCTAAGAGAAGATGATCACATGTCTTTGCTATAATCTGAGTTCCAGCATTTGTACATAAGTATGATAGCACTCTCTGAGGTTCAGAGACCAGATAGTGGCGAGATAATGGCCGGTGGTTACACCTACTATTGGTCTGGTCACACTGATGGTTGCCATACCCAAGGAGTTGCTGTAGCTGTGTCCAATAAGCTGACACCCATGATAATTGAGGTAGCACCGGTCAACGAGCATATGATGAGACGAAGGATTCATCACTCCTTGGGTGTCATTTCCATGGTCTCTGTGTATGCTCCGACTGAGGCGAGTGATCTCACCAAGAAGGACGCAAAGTGTCTGTGGTTGTTCAGTGCTCCAGGTGAGATCCTCTTCTTGCCTTCGGGGATTTCAATGCATTGACTGGCACTGATAGGGATGGTTATGAGACGTGTTGGTCCCCATGGGTCTGGAACTGTTAAACAGAAGAGAACCAAGTTCCTTTGCAAAAAGTCATGGACTTAGGGTAGCTGGTTTATGGTTTCAGTGCCAACAAGCTCATCGCTGGACTTGGTACTCCAACGCTGGTGATGTGGGAAAAGAGATTGACCATGTGCTCGTTGGATGATCTAGAAGATGATCCAGAACTGTCGGGTCTACCAGATTGCTAAGTTCCTCAATACCAACCACAGGCTTGTTGTAGCAACTCTGAAGTTGCAGCTAAAATCTGGGAGAATGGTACCATCCCAGCCTAGGCTGGATGTGGGCAAGCTCAAGGATGACAGAGTAGCTGAGGAGTTTGCGAACAAGCTAAGTAGGGATTCGGGGGTCTGGGTGCATGCCATTGACCAGTCACAGGGCCAGACTTAATGGCAGAGCTGAGGTCTTCAGGGATTTGAGGGGGAAAGAAACTGCACATGCACTCAAGGTGGACAAGGAGGCCTATGTGTGGGGAATCTGTGAGGGGGTCAAGCATCACCTGTGGTCAAGTGATTCTCATCTTGCTTTTAGGGGAATTTATGCATTGCATTCTTCCAAGCCCGTCTGTTGGTGTACCGCTATCAGAGCGGAGGGTGGTGGGCTCTTGACAGAGGAGTCCGAAGTGAAGGCCCACTGGGCTGGTTACTTTGAGCAGCCGTACCAGGCTGATCCACCAGCTGTCGAGTTGGATGTCAAGGGTGTTATTATCCTTGTTGCTGACCCTCCAATCACTTGGGATCCACCATTGTTTGCGGAAACATAGGCTGCGCTGAACCGATTGAAATGGGGTAAAGCTCCTGGGATCTATGGCATCCATGCTGAACGTCTCAAGGTTGGTGGAAATGCTGCACTCGTGTCGGTCCATGCAGTTCTGTGCTCTGTTTGGAGCACAGGCATCATCCTTACTGACTGGAAGAGGATACTTGATTTCCCTCTCTGGAAAGGGAAAGGTGATCGCCAGGACTTAAACAACTACTGAGGGGTGACACTGCTCTCAGTGCCAAGCAAGGTCTTTGCTCGGATAATTCATGATTGGGTTCACCACCATCTGGTTGAGTACCAATGTCCAGAGCAGTCAGGCTTTACACCAAAGAAGTCAACGATTGACCGTGTCCTTGCTCTTCGGGTCCTCACTGAATGCAGATGAGAGTTTCGGCAAGAGCTGCTTTCAGTATGCCTGGTGTTGGCTTTATGGTTAGGGTGGTGGGCTTTGGATCCTAGGGTCCTGAGTTCAAATCGCGCTCAGCTGTTGAATTAATACCAGGTGGGGTTAACTCGACCTGTCATCCTTCCGAGGTCAGCAAAATGAGTGCCAGCATGCTGGTTTACTGTGTCGGAGAGGCGACCCATCCAGGATTTGTCCCATAGCCAATGAGACTGATTAAGCAGCACCAACACTCTGCACAGAGTATGGTCCCAAACTCCTCCTGCTTGCAGCCGATGTTGATATCTGCAAAGGGTTCGACGAAGTGAATTGGGATGCCCTCTGGAAGATTCTCGGTTTTCGGGGGGGTGCCAGCAAAACTGATCAATCTGATTTATGAACTATACTCTGGTACTGAGAGTGTGTTAGGTGTGGTGGTTCCATCTCTGACATATTTCCAGTTGTTACTGGAGTTTGTTAAGGGTGTGTACTGGCCCCCACACTTTTCAATGCTTGTATGAACTGGTTTCTGGGGAGGGTGTTGGAGAGAGCAAACTGCGATGCATCGTTTGAGAGTGTCAAGATCTCTGACCTTGTTTTGGCAGATGACGTTCTTATGGTGCCAACGAGGTGCTGAATTAGGAGTCGCAGCTCCTGCAATTATGGGTTTCCTGGGTCAACTCCAAGATCCAAACTTTCAGTGATATCTTGGATGCTGCGATCATAGCTGTACCTGTTTATGGTGAAGATGTTGAGGTCACTGAGAGAATCACTTTCCTTCGCAGTGGTATTCATGTCTCTGCTGGCTGTGAGCCAGACTTCAATGGACGTCTGGGTCGGGCCTGGGGAGTCTTTGATTCACTGGATCATGGGGTGCGGTGCTATCGGTACCTTGCAGGAGGACGAAAGTTTGAGTCTTAAGGTCCTTGGTGCTTCCAGTCTTTCTCGACTGATGCGAGACTTGGACTGTGACCAAGGATCTGAGGTGGAGACTTAACTCCTTTGGTACCACGTCTCTTCAGAGAATCTTTGTCTATCCCTGGTAGGACTTTGTATCCAATGACCGGTTGCTGAGAGAGAATTTTGATTTTTCATGAGATGAGATTTTTTTACCTGTATTGTCCGTGAGCATCAACTACAGCTGTTTTTACTATTATCATAATAATCAAAAAGTATATTTGATGTCCTTCCACATGTATTCCAAAATCGTTGCACATATACTCCCAAAACATACACAGACAAATCATTGCACATGCACTCCAAAAACGTTGCAAATGCATTCCCCAAACATGCACTCCCAAAGCATGCATTCACCAAACATGCACTCCCAAAACATGCACTCCTAAATCGTTGCAAATGCACTCCTGAAACATGCACTCCTGAAACATGCACTCCCAAAACATGCATTCACCAAACATGCACTCCTAAATCGTTGCAAATGCACTCCTGAAACATGCACTCCCAAAACATGCACTCCCAAAACATGTACTCCGAAATCGTTGCAAATGCACTCCTGAAACATGCACTACCAAAACATGCACTCCCAAATCATTGCACATGCACTCTAAAATTGTTGCAAATGCATTCCCCAAACATGCACTCCTAAATCATTTCAAATGCACTCCTGAAACATGCATTCACCAAACATTCACTCCCAAAACATGCACTCCTAAATCGTTGCAAATGCACTCCTGAAACATGCACTCCCAAAACATGCATTCACCAAACATGCACTCCCAAAACATGCACTCCAAAATCGTTGCAAATGCACTCCTGAAATATGCACTCCCCAAACATGCACTCCCAAAACATGCACTCCCCAAACATGCACTCCCAAATCATTGCACATGCACTCCAAAATCGTTGCAAATGCATTCCCCAAACATGCACTCCCAAAACATGCATTCACCAAACATGCACTCCCAAAACATGCACTCCTAAATCGTTGCAAATGCACTCGTGAAACATGCACTCCTTAAACATGCACTCCCAAAACATGCACTCCTAAATCATTGCAAATGCACTCCTGAAACATGCATTCACCAAACATGCACTCCCAAAACATGCACTCCTAAATCATTGCAAATGCACTCCTGAAACATGCACCCCTGAAACATGCATTCCCAAAACATGCATTCACCAAACATGCACTCCCAAAACATGCACTCCTAAATCGTTGCAAATGCACTCCTGAAACATGCACTCCCAAAACATGCACTCCCAAAACATGCACTCCGAAATATGCACTCCCCAAACATGCACTCCCCAAACATACACTCCCAAATCATTGCACATGCACTCCAAAATCGTTGCAAATGCATTCCCCAAACATGCACTCCCAAAACATGCATTCACCAAACATGCACTCCTAAATCGTTGCAAATGCACTCCTGAAACATGCACTCCTGAAACATGCACTCCTGAAACACGCACTCCCTAAACATGCATTCACCAAACATGCACTCCCAAAACATGCACTCCTAAATCGTTGCAAATGCACTCCTGAAACATGCACTCCCGAAACATGCACTCCTAAATCGTTGCAAATGCACTCCCAAAACATGCACTCCTAAATCGTTGCAAATGCACTCCCAAAACATGCACTCCTAAATCGTTGCAAATGCACTCCTGAAACATGCACTCCTGAAACATGCTCTCCCTAAACATGCATTCACCAAACATGCACTCCCAAAACATGCACTCCTAAATCGTTGCAAATGCACTCCCAAAACATGCACTCCTAAATCGTTGCAAATGCACTCCTGAAACATGCACTCCCAAAACATGCATTCACCAAACATGCACTCCCAAAACATGCACTCCGAAATCATTGCAAATGCACTCCCCAAACGTGCACTCCCCAAACGTGCACTCCCCAAACGTGCACTCCCCAAACGTGCACTCCCCAAACGTGCACTCCCCAAACGTGCACTCCCCAAACGTGCACTCCCCAAACGTGCACTCCCCAAACGTGCACTCCCCAAACGCGCACTCCCCAAACGCGCACTCCCAAAACGCGCACTCCCAAAACGCGCACTCCCCAAACGCGCACACCCCAAACGCGCACTCCCCAAACGCGCACTCCGAAATCGTTAAATGAACGAACATTTGACCGATGTGTTGGAATTATTTGATAAAATAAAGCACAAAACTCTGCGAACGGACAACATGAGATGAATCGAGTTAAGTTTCGCATTAACAGAGAGAAACGGGATATGGAGATGAAGCGATAAAAGCGAAATAGTTTTTTAACGTCAAAACCCCGATCGTGTGTGGGGGTTTTTTTGAAGCTGAAGAAGGGAGGGCTGTGAGTGTGAGGGGCGTGGAGGAAGGCGGGCAAGAGGGGCATCTCTGCTGCATCTCGTCGCACCTCCTCTCGCTCGTCTCTCGCCATGGCCCTCGTACAGACGCTGGCCGTGTCTCTGGTTGTCTGCGTCCTGAGAGGCAGCGATGCTTCTTCCCTTTCGACGCGCCGGAGCTACGGCCTGAGAAGATTCCACGATGTAAGCGACAAAGCGAAATGTCAGGCGATAACTAGACACGCTTCACGTGCCTCGGGAAGGTGATGTTAAATGGATTGTTCGTGTTATTGAAGGAAAATTAATTGGTTAAAACGATCGAAGGGGTGAGATGTGATGTTTGTTGTTATATTAATGCTCAAGGAGCGACGTGTCGTGACGGTGTCCATGGAGATGGCTCATATAGCCGTGATTGGTGTCATCGTGGTGCTCTCGTCTCGGTGCTGCGGCACGTCCGCCTCCCTCGACGGCGATACAACACGACGTGAGACGCGGGATGCGTGGTGTGCGACACGAGGGGGAGTTGTCTGTCATGAGGGGCGTGGGTGAGGTGAGGTGTGCGTAGCAAGGCGGGTTCGGTGTGCGACACGAGGGGGAGTCATATATGTGACAAGAGGGGAGTGGTTGAGGTGAGGTGTGCGTAGCAAGGCGGGTTCGGTGTGCGACACGAGGGGAGTTCTGTATGTCATGAGGGGCGTGGGTGAGGTGAGGTGTGCGTAGCAAGGCGGGTTCGGTGTGCGACACGAGGGGGGAGTTCTGTATGTCATGAGGGGCGTGGGTGAGGTGAGGTGTGCGTAGCAAGGCGGGTTCGGTGTGCGACACGAGGGGGAGTTCAGTATGTCACACGAGGCGAGTTGTTGAGGTGAAGTGTGTGTAACAAGGTGGGTTCAGTGTGTGACACAAGGGGAAGTTCAGTTTGTGACACAAGGGGAGTAGGTGAGTTGAGGTGTGTTAAGCGAGGCGGGTTCGGTGTGCGACACGAGGGGGAGTTCTGGGTTAAATACGAGAGTGTGGGTTTTGGGGTGTGCCAGAGGTGTGGGTTTGGGATGTGCTGTGAGGTGGGTTAAGGGTTAAATACGAGAGGTTGGGGTTTGGGGTGTGCCACGAGGTGGGTTAAGGGTTAAATACAAGAGGTGTGGGTTTGGGGTGTGCCACGAGGTGGGTTAAGGGTTAAATACGAGAGGTTGGGGTTTGGGGTGTGCACAAACATGATGTGCTTGTAACATGGTTGTCGCATTCTCGTGGATCCACCACGGATTCCCGCGGAGATTTATAAAAAGGGCGCAGTGGTTGTAAAAGCGAAACAGCACACACCACACCGCCTCGGCCGTTAAAAACTCACCAGCACACCCAAAGGGAAATTAACTTTATTAGTTTTTGATCTGAATTCTTATTTCCATCAGAATGTGACAATTTGTACATTGATAACACTGTCAGTGCTTTGCTTGTACACAATTGTATACACTGTGTAATCCCAGGATGATCATGGCAATTTACATCCATTTCCACGGTATTCCAGACATTTATCCGTGGGATTACACTCTTTGGGAGTTGGGACACAGTTTTGTCATGACGTCATCGTGTTTCCTCGATGGCCTCAAACGGGCCACTCCTCGTTTTATTTATTTATTTATTTATTTATTTGTTGGTTTGTTAATCCCCATGACAGTTCATGGCCCTCTGCGTCCTTTAATCGTTTAATTGCAATGCAGGGATTGTGCGGAGTGCTTGAGGTGCGTACAGTGCACACACACACACACACACTGCCATCGTCGTCGAAATAGCTTATTGTTAAAAGCCTTCACCTCGTTTCAATGGACTAAGCTTTATAAAATATTTATAGAGAAAATGCTTCTTGGGTTTTGTCTCGCTCTCTTATCTCCCTCTCCCCCTCCCCTGAGCAATTTGGCTTCATGCAGAGGACCCAGATTTAAATGCTATATCCTGAGTTAATCTACCCATGGGTGAATGCAACTGTTTTCTGTTGTATGTGAAAGTAAAAATATCTTCCTGATTACCCAGCTTAGGGTACATGTACAATCTCGATGAGCGGATTTGTACTCATCATCATCATCGACGTACCATACTCTTCACAGAGCGTCGGCGCTGCCAAAGCAGTCTCTTGGCAAGGGTTACTTACGTTGGGTGGCTTGCCGCTGTCTTCTCATCAGTGAGTTGGAGCAGGAATTTGTAATTTTTCAGCGTGCGAGAGATAGCTCGCCTTTTCTTTGTGAAAGACACCAAGAGATCTTTAACGTCCACCAATGACCGGTGCTGGCAGACAGGATCGGGTCCTCCAGCTTAACGACGTGCCAAGGGATGGATGGCACACACATCGACGCACCAGCCTGCATGCAAAACACCAAGGTGGCAGTTTATCGCTGTCTCGCAATTCGAACAGCATTGATGAAACCATGGACTGGATTGGAGATTCAAAATGGAGATTCATGCTCCTCGAAGCTATCCTGCCAGCCCAAGTACGACTGAGGAAGATTCTGCAAAATTTGATCAGTCAAAACAATTTGTATCACATTTCTTTTTGTTCATAGTGCAATTTGAATGCGTTTCATGTCATCTCAAATTTGCATTGTTCGAACGTGTAAATCTTGCAGGAATGGCGAGATTTTGAGGCACAATTTTCTCTTCCCAATTATTCACAAATTAACACGAACTCCTCAATCGTTGAGGGGTACACTTGTGCAACTTGCTTTGCTGGTATCCTCCGCACAAGTCCAAAAAAGCTTTCGCTGCAATGTTTGGGGGGGCATCAGTGCAATCGCTTTCCAATTTCAATTAACAGCTGCTGTTTTCGATGAGAGGACGGATTACCCCTTATCAGCAGGAAAAAAAAAAACTTCATGATTTATCTTCCTTGATGTGAGGTTCATGGAGGACAGGATGGCTTAGAGATATTTACACTCGCATCAAACCTGTCTTGACAGTGTTTGAATCTCGCTCGGCCCTGCTGTTTCACAGGAAGGGTGATTCATCAATGTGTGTGGATATTAAACTTGGATGGACGTTAAATTGGAATACCATCTGCCGGTATTAGTTGGTGGACACGAGAGAGATCCTGCAATGTTCTTCACAAAAAGTAGACAAGCCATCATCAGCACCCTGAACGAATTCCAATTCCAAAATGATTGCCCTGACTGCTGCAGGTAGAGAGATGGCAAACTGCCCAGGTTGACCCTGCCGTTGAAACTGCTTTTGGCAGAATCAACGCTTTGTAACACGGAGGATGACGCATTGGATCGGATGAGCTTGGACATTGAGCACATGCAGCACAAAAGCATTAGAAAGATAACGGTTTGTACTCGTGATGTGAATTACAAGGACATGAGTCGACAATGGACAAACACATGAGGTGCTGTATATGGAATTTGAACTTCAGTTGCCTAACATCAGGATCCAGCAACAGGTCAATCCATTTCTCCTGTTGGTAAGTGTCTCCTCCTATAAGGAGGGGAGACATTATTTTTTGGTGTCTTTCTTTCTTTTCCATCAATTACAATCACACACCATTCCTTCATTTTTGAAACAATCCTCTTCAAATTTGCTAGAGAGGCACCTCGGTCCGATATACTCTGGTGACTTTTTTTTTCTTCAATTCAGACACCCCATTCTGATTTTAAAAGGCCAAAGGTGAAACACTAAAAAAATTAAAATCACACATTTTGCCTTGCTTTTCCGTTGTCTTTGAATCAGCTGAGACGAAATTTGGTACAAAGGTGATTTTAAACACCCCCTTTTGGGATCTGGAGAACCATTACTTATAGGACAATGGGTCACAGTTGAAGAGGAGAGTTTGGATGGTCAGAAGGCACTGGTCTTTCACTCAGAGTGGTGAATGCATGGAATGGTCTCCCTGCAAGAGTAGTGGCAGTAGTCAGTGCATTGTTTTAAAATTAAGTTTGTTAGATATCTGGATGTAGTGGGGATGGGGGAGTACTAATATGTCGGCATGATTGCTGTTTGGTATCTGAATGTAGTGGGGATGGGGGAGTACGAATATGTCGGCATGATTGCTGTTAGATATCTGAATGTAGTGAGGATGGGGGAGTACTAAGATGTCGACATGATTGCTGTTTGGTATCTGAATGTAGTGGGGATGGGGGAGTACTAAGATGTCGGCATGAATGCATAAGCTTGATGGGCCTAATAGGGTCATGGGTCAAAGTTGGTCACAAAATTATGACTTCCTCCTGCATTGAAGTTCCTTCCTTGTACTGGGCATTTCAAAAGTAACAGTGCACTGACCGAAATACTTATGCTTCATGTGTTTGTTGGTCTTGCAATTAAGTTTGCTGCAACTGTTCAATAATTTTCAAAATGAAATTTTCTGTTTCCTGTGATGTGTCTGTTGTAAAAGACAATAAATACTTTTCCCTGAAAGACTTGTATTTTTGCACAAGACGTGTTAAATTTCTACTGCACTGTTTGCTTTTAAACGCTCTGTATATATTACGGACTACATTAGTTTTTGACATTATACAGGGGTCAAAGATCAAAATTGGTCTCAAAATTAAGGACTTTTGGCTTGCTGTGCCTTTGTATTTCAACTGAGTCAGACAATAGTTGTCAAAATTATATCTTACCACGCCCTGCGGAGTAAATTTGGTAAACTGCGTCTGGTAGTTTCTTTTCCATTTTACAGGGATCAAAGGTCAAAACTGGTCGCAAAATTCAGGTTTCTGACATGCCAAGCCTTTTCTTTTTAAGTAATGTGAACAACACCTGGCACAATGATACCCTGCCACACACCCGACAGAAGAAACAGGCATATATTGTTGCAGTGTCTTCCTTTCAAACGCATAGGGGTCACGGGTCAAATTTGGTCAAAAAAATTATGGGTTTGGCCTGGTGAGATTTTATACTGAAGCAAATCCAGACAAGACTTAGCCAAAAGATACTTTTCTACAGCTCCTTTCAGAGAAAAACAGATAAACATTGCTCTGGTTTCTCACTTTCTGCCTTTTCATTTTACAGGGATCAAGGTGTTTGGGGAGGGGGAGAGAGACTTATTGCATTTGCTTGTGAAGGTGTGCGATTCCAGTTTGCCTTTAAATCTTCTCACTACCATGTTTCTCTCTCTCTATCTCTATCTCTATCTCTATCTCTATCTCTATCTCTATCTCTATCTCTATCTCTATCTCTATCTCTATCTCTATCTCTATCTCTATCTCTATCTCTATCTCTATCTCTATCTCTATCTCTATCTCTATCTCTATCTCTATCTCTATCTCTATCTCTATCTCTATCTCTATCTCTATCTCTATCTCTATCTCTATCTCTATCTCTGTATCTCTATCTCTATCTCTGTATCTCTATCTCTCTCTCTGTATCTCTATCTCTGTATCTCTCTCTCTGTATCTCTCTCTCTGTATCTCTCTCTCTGTATCTCTCTCTCTGTATCTCTCTCTCTGTATCTCTCTCTCTGTATCTCTCTCTCTGTATCTCTCTCTCTGTATCTCTCTCTCTCTGTATCTCTCTCTCTCTGTATCTCTCTCTCTGTATCTCTCTCTCTGTATATCTCTCTCTCTGTATATCTCTCTCTCTGTATATCTCTCTCTCTGTATATCTCTCTCTCTGTATATCTCTCTCTCTGTATCTCTCTCTCTCTGTATCTCTCTCTCTCTGTATCTCTCTCTGTATCTTTCTCTTTCTCTTTCTCTTTTTCTTTCTCTTTCTTCTTCTTTCCTCTTCTTTCCTCTTCTTTCCTCTTCTTTCCTCTTCTTTCCTCTTCTTTCCTCTTCTTTCCTCTTCTTTCCTCTTCTTTCCTCTTCTTTCCTCCCCTTCCCCCCCACCTGCCCCCACTCCTCCATCGCTCTCATATTGATGACTCCCAGGAGGCTGAGGTGGGTCAATGAGTTGTTCTTTGCTGTTTCATGTCACTAAGAGATGCATTGAGTAAAGCAGACATAGGGATGGAAGGGGTTTCAGTCAATGGGGCAGAGGGAATAAAAAAAGACATTTGATTAGTTAATGGATCTTAGGAGGAGGCCAGTATGGAGGAAAAAGTAAAATGAATTGTAAGACAAATGAGTTTCTGTGGAAACTTATCTCGATTTTAACATTACAAAAAGGTTCTTATAATATTTGCAATCATCATGCCTTGTACAAAGAGAAAGTTTGAAACATGACTGGTGAAGTTGGAGGGGGATCTTGTATGTACTGTTTGACTTGCTTGTTCGTCATCTTTTCAGCAAGATGATTCGTACAGAAACTGGGAAATGAAGGCATCAAATGGAGGTGGGTTTCAAAAAGACAGATTTCGTTTAAGAAGTTGTGGTTAAGTTTAGACAAGTCCAAGGTTCTAGTTCCGAGTCGTAATGTGAATGCGTAGGTCTAGTGTAGTTTTTATGTCGTACTGCGTACAGAAAGTTACGGAGATTCCACAATGCTATGAGTCCGATGACGTTCATGGTCACGATTGAAAAACAATTTTCCTACTTGATGGGAATACTGCTTCATCGAGTAAATTATATGAGAAATGTTAAGTGAGGCAAAATTAGTCAAAACACAATGTCCTTGTATGCATAACGATATGATTGGTGGTTAAACAAATTGAACCTGAATTAAAGATGGAAATATATTCAAAGAAAGAAGATTAAAATAATTTATGCACATGAAACATGGGACCATTGGCTCAAATGTCATTATCACCCTCGCCATAGGAGAGGGTCTTGCATTTGGACCTGTTTGGTTGTTTGTTTGTCAGCACAGACCATGAGTATGTGTATTAATTACAGTAGACACTTTAGAACCCTTAGACCCCGAAGACACTTTATACTTTTTACAACCCAAAGACCCATTAAGACCTGCTTAGGTATCTGAAAAATTTGATTGGTCTCCCCTAATTACCCCTAATATACTTTTTACCACTAATTACCCCAAAAACAATTACCCCTAATACCCTTCAGACCTCTAACACCCTTTTCAGAGCCCTAAGACCCTTTAAGAACCATAAGATGCTTTAGACCCCAAAGACTCTTCAGACCTCTAAGACCCTTTTTGACCCCTAAGACCCCATAGACCCTTTGGAGTCCTAAGACCCTTTAAAACCTTTAAGACTCCTTAGAGCCATAACACACTTAAGACACTGTGGACCCTATATACCTCCATTTAACCCTGAAGAACCCTAAGACGCTTTGGAACCCTAAGACCCTTTAGTATCCACAGACCCCTAAGACCATTGAGATTGACCTGTTAGAACCCCGAAGACCCTTAAAATTCTTTCTACCCTTTAGACCTTTAGACCTTCACACCTTTCAGACCTTTTAATACCCTGTAGACCCCTTTGACCTTCAGATATTTTAAGACCCTTCAGACCCCTTCAGACAATTCCGACCCTTTAGATCACCTAAAATGGCACCCTTTTGACCCCTTCGATGTTTTAAGACCCTTTGAACACTTCAAACCATTTCGACCCTTTACACCCATTTAGACCTTTTCAGACCATTGACATTTACAACTTTTCAGACATTAACCTTTATACATTTACAACTCGACCACTTAGACTTTTCATTTGCAATCAACGACCTTTAATTTAGTACATCCTTCCATTTATTTGCCACACAAAATACACCACACAAAACAAGTCCTGGCGAGGGTCTGCAATCTCTGATTGCTCTTTTTTGTTTTTCCTTGTCATGGCTAGAAGTCGTTTCGCATCCATTTTCAATCTTTAGAACAGAGGTTTGTGACCTCTGCTACAAAAGAACAGAGGCTTGTCAATGTTTATATTGATTCCCAATGAATGCACATTACCCCCCTAAGACCCCAAGAATGCACATTACCCATTACCCCTAAGAATGTACATTTTCTCATTATCTTTGTCTTGGACTCACCGATGAGCTTGTACTATAATATGCAAAACAAGGACATTAGCAGACATCTGTGATTTTGTGACTTGAACTTTGGGATTTTGTACAGACATTAGTTGGCAATGTATAAATCAACACAGTATTTTGGGATTTTTTTGTAGGTTATCACAGCATCATGAACGATGTGCTCAGTGCTCAAATTGGAGCACAAAACAAACCAAGGCATTCAGCAGCTCCATTCAAAGCTTTCCAGTTCACTGTGGTGCATTGCTAATTCGTAATTTGGAAATAGTTTCTCACCAAATGTTTATGACTGCATGGGTTTGTCCTAAATTCAGTATCGAAGAGCCTATTGTCACTAGGCTGAACACCGACTGTATAAAAACGTGTTTGATCAACAAAGGCACTCTTTTTTAGAGAGAATTGCCAACTGTCCATCTGAGTATTTTTCTTACACTTGTGCATTTTTGTCATACGTGTTTAGCCCCACTGCTGAGATATCAAAATTGAGCTCGTAGACCTTGGAAATCACCAAACTGCTTGTCGATCTGTGGTACTTCTTAATACCACTTGTTTCATGGATTCAATTTGCAAGCATAATGTCTCCTTTCAGATTTGCATCACCGTGTCATTGAGCAGAGACAGTCATTTTGCAAATGGAACACTTAGGTATATTCACGTGATGAAAGAAAATGGAGATTGAAATACATTATCTGATATATAACGTAGTTGCATTTAATGGAAATGTTATAAATCCTTTGAATACCTTGCATTTTAGAAATAATTTTTTTGACAGCAACTGTAAAACTAATTTGTTTACAAAGTTCGGTTTAACACATCAACAAGAAATCAGATATCTGTGATCACAAAGCGATCGCTAATGGGAACCCTCCCCAATGATGCCCATGTTATTTTTGGAGCACCATATGGCCTTGACCTTCAACATTTAGAGATAGAATGTAAAAAATTTTTTTAAAGTGTCCCCATCAACAAGCTCTCCATAAAACTCAACATCATGAAAATTGGAGGAAAATAATTCAAGTTATGATCAAAAATGTGTTTTTTGTTAATGAGGTCACAATCCAAAAAAGTAGGTCAAGGGCAAGAAACAAATATCAAGTGCACAACTTCAGTGCAGTTACACTATTATGATGCAAGAACGTCTTGGAATGCCAAGTGGTCTTTAAGGTTCTGCAATGACAAAATTGAGCGATGACAAAAAATGCATTTTTTTTTTTCAACCACCATTTGACCTTGACCTTGACATTTAACCCAGAGGGGTATTATGTAAATTAAGAGTAAATGTGCCTTGCTCTGAGGCCTCGGTGATCTAGAAAGGGCGCTTTCGTTCTGATCTGACAAACCTTCGTTGAGTTATGGTTCCCATTGTGTGCAGCCTGTTTGGCTGCTGGTTGCATCATTAGTTAGGGGTGCAGCTATGCCGCTGATGCAGTGCTCCTATTACCAGTATACTGGAACTCATTTCACCAACCTCAGAAGGATGACAGGCTGAGTCAACCCCCTGGTGTTAAATCCGTAGCCAACAGGGCTCGAACTCAGGATCCTAGGATCCCAAGCCACTGCCCTAACTGCGAAGCCAACACTTCCGGTTCCGGTTTTGGAGCAGCGAGAGGTCTCCTTCGGGGCTCCCTGCTGACGTTCTCAAAGCTAAGTTTCCGGTTGTTATTTGTCCCGTTTTAACTGTTTAATTTTCTCACCTACATGTTACTGTGTGTTGCTAGTTCGGTTTTGTTTCAAAAATCGTGCTATTTTGTGAGTATTTTTGTCGACGTTCTTACCTGGTGCTTGAGGCCTAGGCCTAGGCTTTAGGCCTACCGGTTCCACTCGGTGTTCGATCGTTTTTTTTTTTTGTTTCTTTGTTTTTTCTCCCCATTACCTTCAATTTCTATCCTCCCCATTACCTTCAATTTTGATCCTCCCCACTTTCCAAACATCCCCCATTCTCCCAACTATTCTCTTTCTTATCTCAAAAAAAATAAAATAAAATACCCTACAACAACACGCTCACCTTCTCCCGATTCTGCTTCTTCTTCTTCCTCTTAACTTCCTCCTCGTCTTCTTCCTCGACTTTTTTTTTTTTTTTTTTTTTTTTTTTTTTTTTACACTTCCATGACCTAATCTGTTGAACTCTCTCATACATTAATATTAACAACAACAACAAATATATATATATATATATATATATATATATATATATATATATATATATATATATATATATATATATATATATATATATATATATACCCAACAACAACAACAACACGCTCACCTTCTCCCGATTCTGCTTCTTCTTCTTCCTCTTAACTTCCTCCTCGTCTTCTTCCTCGATTTTTTTTCTACACTTCCATGACCTAATCTGTTGAACTCTCTCATACATTATTTTTAACAACAAAAACGATCTTATAATGCTTCATCTTCCTCTCTCACACATGTGGTACTCTTTACTGTTTCACAATGCACTACTCTTCTGCTATTTTAACAGACTGCTCTCATTTTGACCTCTCCTTCATTCCTTGCCTAAAAAATCCAACTATTACAGTGCTTCTTCTCTCCATTCTCTGAATTCGCCTTCATTGCATCCATCAAGAATTGTGTTAAATCGCATCTCTGACCTAAAACTTTTAAAAACCACAGTTTGCCATGGATGCTCGCTTTCCATCAACCATTCTTTTTTTCCAACTTCAGTGCCAACTCACCCCCCTCACCCCTCACTCTCACTCTCAAAGCAACCATCCCACTTTTCTCCCTCCAAGCTTCCCTCTCACCTCTCTCAAAAATTCCCCCCTCACCTTTCTCCCACCTTTCATCCCCCTCACTCTTCCTTCTCAAAGTTGCCCCCCTCTCATCCACCAACCTGCCTCCCTCCACTGCCCTCTCACCTCCATCTCTTCACTCCACCTCCTCAAATCCTCAACTGCCTTCTTCCTTGTCTCTTGTCCCCCTCTCCCCCAGCACCACAGAGCCTTTTCTCCTCCTCATTCGGCCCCCTCCCCTCGCTATTCTGCAATACCCCACACTCCTTCAGCAACCCTCCTTACCTGCCCCCCTCATCCCTTGTCCTACCCTCCCCCTCCCCCTCCACCTCCTGCACCCAAAGCCTCCTCCCCTTCCTCTTCATTAAAAGTGTGGACCTCAAATATCCGGGCCTTCGCTCAAACCTTTCAGATCTTTCCATACAAGTTGCCACTGACAAACCAGACATTATCTGCCTAACAGAAACTTTCCTCTCCCAAGACGTGTCTGACTCCCAAGTATCTCTCCCTGGTTACTCCCTCTTACGGTATGACAGACCTGAGCCTCGTCCTGGTGGAGGTGTTGCTCTCTTCATCAAAGACTCTATTCCTCACTCTCCATGCACTGCTCTCACTCCCCCACATCCCCAGGAATACCTCTGGCTTCGGCTTCCCCTCCACTCCCACCTCATGTTTATATGTGTACTGTACCGTCCACCGAACAGTGATGACTCCATCTACACCTCACTCTCCGAAAACATGGACCATCTTCTCTCTTCTCATCCAAACTCTCTCTTCCTCTTATGTGGTGACTTCAATTGTCATCACGCCAGTTGTCTAGGTGTGGGTACCTCTCTCACCTGTCATGGCACCTCAGAAAAAGCTTTCTGCGACTCATTGGGACTGACTCAATCGGTCAACTTCCCGACCCAGATCTCAACCAATGGTACTCCATCTCTTCTGGATCTGATTTTGACAAATTTCCCTGACAATATTTGCTGCTCTTCCTTCGCTCCAATTGGTTCTTCTGACCACGTCCTTGTCAAAGTGGACATCTCTCTGGCTGTTATCAGAGAACCACCTCACCGCCGTCGAGTCTGGCCTTTCACTCAAGCCGACTGGCAGGGTCTCCGAGCAGCCATCAAACCTACAGACTGGTCTCCTATCACTACTTTCTCAAACATCAACTCATCCTGGGAATTCTTTCAAAGAAACTTGCTCTCCCTCATGCACAGATTTATCCCCTCTCGTGTTCAGTTGTTTTACCCTTCCTCCCGCCCTTGGTTTACTGAAGCATGTGGCGAGGCAGTTGTCCTGAAACAACTTGCCTTTGCCTCATGGAAAGCAAACCCAACTGAGGGCAAACTCAGTTCTTTCCACAAAGCTCGGAACAAGTGTGTATCTACCCTCAGGAGAGCCAGAAAACAACATCTTTCTCATCTCAAGTCTGAACTCTCAAACCTCTCTCCCTCCTCAAAATCCTGGTGGCGTTTAATCAAATCTGTTTCTGGTGTATGTTCCCCCTCCATCCCCTCCCTTACCTCAAATGGCCGCACTGCTGATTCCACACGTGATAAAGCTGAATGTCTAAACTCGGTGTTTGCAGCTAAATCTTGTGTCCTAAACCCATCACTATCTCTACCCACTTTACCCAGTCGCACCCAACTGTCCCTGGACTCTGTATCCTTTTCTCCTGACAAGGTGGGGAGCTTGCTTTCAAACCTCGAGTCAGATTCTGCAACCGGTCCAGACGGCATCAGCCCACGTGTCCTCAAAGCCTGCTCTTCTGCTCTTGCCCACCCTCTCTCTATTCTATTCACCCTCTCATTTGCCCAAGGTCATCTGCCATCTGCTTGGAAATCTGCTAACATCACTGCCCTGCATAAAAAAGGTGCAAAAACAGATCCCTGCAACTACAGACCAATCAGCCTTCTCCCAATCATCAGCAAGGTGATGGAATCCATCATCGCTTCAGACATGAAATCCTTCCTCTTCTCCAATGGCTTGATTTCCAATCATCAATTTGGTTTCAGACCAGGTCACTCTACCCTGGATATGCTGCTTCTGCTCTGCCATCAATGGATGGAGGTCCTCAATGCCAGACAGGAAATCCGAGCTGTATCCCTGGACATATCACGTGCTTTTGACACAGTCTGGCACCCTGCCCTACTCACCAAACTCTCTTCCCATGGTATTCAAGGCCATCTCCACTCATGGCTCGCAGACTTCCTCTCCTG
The DNA here is from genome assembly GCF_056783735.1 of Eptatretus burgeri. NCBI lineage: Eukaryota > Metazoa > Chordata > Myxini > Myxiniformes > Myxinidae > Eptatretus > Eptatretus burgeri. The sequence continues at coordinate 16,803,132 of NC_140970.1, forward strand.
TCGCAGTCAACGTGTGGCCCTAAATGGAGTTCTTTCATCCCCTCTTCCTGTGCAGGGTGGAGTTCCTCAAGGTAGCGTTCTGGGCCCTGTTCTTTTTCTGGTTTTCATCAATGATCTATCGGACTCTCTGGAAAATCCTGATGCCGGAAAAAATGCCGACGACTCCACCCTCTGCCGTACCATCTGTCATCCCTCAGACCGGCAAGCAGCAGCTTCTTCGCTCACTGCAGATCTGGATAAAATCACAAACTGGTCCAACACGTGGAACATGTCTTTCAATCCAGACAAATCTCACACTCTCACTATGTCTCTTCGAAAGGACCGTTTACAAAACCCCCCCATCCACTTTCTCAACAATCCTCTGGAAGAAGTCTTTTCTTTCAAGCTTCTAGGTCTCACTATCTGCCATGACCTTTCCTGGGAAAGTCACATTTCCAACCTCGCTTCAAAAGCCAGTCGCCGACTGGGAATCCTCCGTCGTGCTAAGTCCTTCCTCGGCCCTCTTGAGCTCCTGACCACTTACAAAGCTTTTGTCTGTAGCCTGATGGAGTACTGCTCTCCCCTCTGGGCTGGTGCTCCTGCCTCCCACCTTTCTCGGCTTCACGCTGTCGAAACTAGGGCATTTAAGATCATCGGCATCTCCCGCAATGAAGCTGAGTCTTTGTGCCTCTCACTCAATTACCGCAGGTTGGTCGGTGGTCTTTCTGTCTTCTACCGAGTCCTCTCCAGCCTTGCCCCCCCTGCTCTCTCTGCGATTTGTCCCCACCACATTTCCACAGGGCGCTCAAGGTCCGCCAACAACCCCCTTCTGGTAAAACTACCAAAATCACGAATCACTGCTCATCTTCACTCTTTCATTCCTCTTTTTTCCCGCCTTTGGAATAAACTTCCTCACTCTATTCTTTCCCATTCTTCCCTCCAGGCTTTCAAAACAGCTGTTCACCACCACCTCTTATCTTCCCCCATCCAAATCCTCGATCATTTTCTACCCCCGATAATCCACCCAAGCCCACTTCCTTCATTTCTCCTGCTTTCCTTCCTGTCAGGTCAGGTCAGGTATGGGAGCATGTGCCAGAACAGCACGTCGCTGCGTCCACTTTCCGCCGGTACTCCAGGGGCCTCCGTCTGGCCATCCCCCAGGCAGATGCCAGGCCAATCCCCATCTCCTTGAGATGATGGTCAACCTGTTGCAACCATGAGGCACGTGGTAGACCCACTGGCCTCCTCCACTCATGAGACTCCCTCGCTGAGAGAATCTGGTGAGCAGGATCAGAGTCAGGAAAACGAGCCACATGTCCATACAGCCGCAACTGATGCTCACGGACTATGCAGGTAACAAATCTCATCCGAGTCTCTCTCAGCAACCGCTCGTTGGACACAAAATCCGACCAGCGATAGCCAAGGATTCTCCGAAGAGACCTGGTACCAAAGGAATTAAGTCTCCATCTCAGATCCTTGGTCAGAGTCCAAGTCTCGCACCCATAGAGCAAGACTGGAAGTACCAAGGACCTGAAGACTCGGACTTTCGTCCTCCCGCACAGGTACCGGCAGTGCCACACCCCATGATCCAGTGAATCCATGACTCCCCAGGCCCGACCCAGACGTCTATTGACCTCTGACTCGCAGCCAGCAGAGACATGAATATCACTGCCAAGGTAAGTGAATCTCTCCACGACCTCAACATCCTCACCACAAACAGACACAGACAGGACAGCAGCATCCAAGATGTCACCGAAAGCCTGGATCTTAGTTTTGACCCAAAAAACCCATAATCCCAACGGCTCCGACTCCTCATTCAGCACCTCGAGGGCCCCCAAGAGGATGTCTAAAGTCTCCGCAAAGATGACTGCATCATCTGCAAAGTCAAGGTCCGAGATCTTGACATTCCCAAATGACGCACTGCAACTTGATCTCTCCGACATCCTCCCTAAAATCCAGTCCATACAAGTGCTGAAAAGTGTGGGGGCAAGTACACATCCCTGACGAACTCCAGTAACAACTGGAAATAAGTCAGAGGTGGTACCACCACACTTCACAGCACTCTCAGTACCAGAGTAGAGTTCAGACATCAGATCGATCAGTTTTGGTGGCACCCCACGAAGACCAAGAATCCTCCAGAGGACATCCCGATTCACTGAATCGAACGCTTTACAGAGATCACCATAGGCAGCAAGCAGCCCCTGCCGAAACTCTCGACTGCGTTCGGTGAGGACACGAAGTGCAAGGATACGGTCAATCATTGACCTCTTTGGTGTAAAGCCTGACTGCTCTGGACGCTGGTGCTCAAGCAGATGGTGGCGAACCCTATCGAGAATTATCCGAGCAAAGACCTTGCCCGGCACTGAGAGCAGCGTCACCCCTCAGTAGTTGTTGCAGTCTTGGCGATCACCCTTCCCTTTCCAGAGAGGGACAACAAGGCCCCTCTTCCAGTCAGTTGGGATGATGCCTGTGTTCCAGGCAGAGCACAAAACTGCATGCAACGACACGAGTGCAGCATTTCCACCAGCCTTGAGAAGTTCGGCATGGATGCCACAGATCCCTGGAGCTTTGCCCCGTTTCAACTGGTTCACCGCAGCCCGTGTTTCCACAAGCGTAGGTGGACCACAGTTGATTCGAGGGTCAGCAACAGGGATTGTAACACCCTTGACGTCCAACTCGACAGTTGTGGGATCAGCCTGGTACAACCGCTCAAAGTAACCGGCCCAGCGGGCCTTCACTTCAGACTCCTCTGTCAAGAGCCTACCACTCTCTGCTCGAACTGTAGTGCTCCAAGGGATGGGCTTGGATGAACGTAATGCGCGAATTCCCCTGTAAGCGGGACGAGAATCACCTGTCCACAGGTGATGCTCTACCCCCTCACAGATTCCTCGCACATAGGCCTCCTTGTCCACCCTCAGTGCACGTACAGTTTTACGCCTCAGCTCCCTGAACAGCTCAGCTCTGCCATTCAGCCTGGCCCTGCGACTCTGGTCAATGGTATCCAGTGTCCCTTGAGAGACAAAATTCTTCTTTGCCCTGCGGTGAGCTCCAAGGCATCCACCGGCAACATCAAGGACGGTAGTCTTGAAGGCGCTCCACAACTCTTCAGGACCCCCCCAAAGTACCCAGACCCCCCAAGTGTCCACTTAGCCTGTTCGCAAACTCCTCAGCTACTCTCTCATCCCTGAGCTTGGCAACATCCAGCCTCGGCTGGGATGGTACCATTCTCCAGGATTTAAGGTGCAGCTTTAGAGTTGCTACAACAAGCCTGTGGTTAGTATTGAGGAACTGAGCACTCCGGTGGACCCTGCAGTTCTGGATCATCCTCCAACGACCGTCAATGAGGACATGGTCAATCTCCTTTGCCACACCACCAGCGTTGGAATACCAAGTCCAGCGATGAGCTTGTGGGCGCTGAAACCATGAACCAGCCACCCTAAGTCCATGACTTCTTGCAAAGTCAAGGAACTTAGTGCCATTCTGGTTCATAGTTCCTGACCCATGGGGACCAACACACACCTCATAACCGTCCCTATCAGTTCCAGTCGATGCATTGAAATCCCCCAAGACTAGAAGTGTATCTCGTCTGGGGCACTGATCAACCACAGACTCGAGTGTGGCGTAGAATGCATCCTTCACGGTGAGATCACTCGCCTCAGTCGGAGCATAAACAGAGACCAGGGAAATGACACCTAAGGAGTGACGAATCCTTAATCTCATAATACGCTCGTTGACCGGTGTTACCTCAATTATCATTGGGGTCAGCTTATTGGACACAGCTACAGCAACTCCTTGAGTATGGTAACCATCAGAGCGACCAGACCAATAGTAGGTGTAACCACCCACCATTATCTCGCCGCAATCCGGTCTCCGAACCTCAGAGAGAGCTGCAATCCCGATGTCCAAACGCTTGAGCTCAGATTATAACAGAGACAGGTGATCATCCTCTCTTAGGGATAGGACATTCCAGGCACCCACCCGAAGGGACCGCCTCAGGTTAACCCAAGGAGACCGCCGTCTGGTGGACGACACCTCAGCACCACTCCGACACACTCTCCCGCAATCTGACCCAGGGATGTTACCCTGTGGTTTCCCTCCTATCAAAGATTGGGGGTCCCGAAGGCTTTGCCCCAATCCCATCATCCGGTGAGCTGCCCTGCGAAGGGAAGCTGCACAGGAGGTACTCCCACGGAGTGGGTTTTCAGATTTTTTTGCGTTTTTGCGTTTTGCGGAATGAAGGGTTTTACGGTGGCCGGAGTGCAAATCCTGCCACCAACCTCCTAATAAGAAGTGACCCAACTGCAGGAGGACATCCACAGACACAGTTGGGCACTAGATATGGATGGCCGTTGGCTCACAAGGAGCTCCTCCGCCCTTTGACAGGTTTTGTTTTTAATCCTGCTGGGTGTCCATATCCAAACACCCTCCTCACCAGAAAACCTGGTGGGGGAGACGGTTTAGTCGCCGACAACCCGACCATGGAACAGGTTAGTACAGGTTTACATGGTACCTGTAGCAGGTCACAGATCGAACCTGACCTGACCTGCAGGTCCTTCCTGAAAGTCCCTGAAATGTCCATCTTCTCTTCGCCATGTTCCCCGTCCCATCCCCATCCCTCTCCCTTCCACAATTCACCTAATGTGTCTGTTCCCCACTGTTTTGTCCCTTCCACTCCCGCCCCTCTTGTCTCATGCCTCCTTGCTGTGAGTTGTGTGTTTGCTCTCATACGAGCCTCGACCAAGGTATACAAAAAAAAAAAAAACACCAGGCAGTTGAGTTATGGTGAAAATGTTAAAATATATAATTCGCTCATAACCTTAAAATAGGTCAAGGTCAAAACATTATGTCAATCCACAAACGTTTTGTGCCATTATTGGAACATTTCATTCCGAAAGTCCCAGCCGGATCTGAAATGCACATTAGAAATTGGCAGAAAAAAAAGGAAGGAAAAACAGAAAAACCAAAATGATGGTTTAGTTCTCCTCGAGGTTTAAGAAACTGAGATGCCATTAAAAATTGGGGGGCACTAATTGTAGAAACAAACCCTTCAATAGGTATAAGCCTTGCTTATCCTATAGGTGGAGGCTTCAATTATATTCATTGTTATTGACAAAGAATAATTAATTGGTGATATTGTTTCCTCATTATCGAGGGTTAAACCCAGGGTTTGATGAAGATGATGATGAGAGAACAAGATGGTATTTCCATGTTGGCTTTGCAGTGTACTGATATAAGATGGGTATTGAGTGGGATTGGGGCTGGCAGGATGGCTTAGAGGTATGCACACTCGCCTCTGAGCTGTCTAGCCTGGATTCAAATCTCGGTTTAGCTATAAACTGTCATCTTGGTGTTTCACAGACTGGGTGATTCATCAATGTGTGTGCCATCCCTCGGATGGATGATGTTAAACTGGGCGTCTCTTCTGCTAACATTAGTTGGTGGATGTTAAATATCCCATGGCATCCTTTGTGAATAGTAGGTGAGCTATTGTCAGCACCATTAACAAATTCCAAATTCCTGCCATAACTCCTGCTCGGAAGGCAATGGCAAGCCACACAGTATAACTCTTGCCAAGAAAGTCCTCCAGCAGCATTGATGCTCTATGGCAGAGATGGTACGTACATCAGAATCAGAATGGAGTGGGATGTGGGAGGTGGGGGAGACAAATACATTGCAATACCAGAGTAGTGATGTGAAAATGTTGTTGTTGTTAAAAAAGCAATCTCAGAACAACTTCATACCACTTAGGAGTGACTTACAATGAACACAATCAGTTTTGCCTCACTGCAAGGAGACTTCAAAGAATGCATGTGCTTTGTTTAATAGTGACAGTTAAAACACATTGTTCATTATGCCTCTGTTCTGCATTCATTTTGTTTAACAATAATTAAATGTGCGTGTGCAGTTTCTAATAATTGCACCACTTTTCTCACTGACTCCAGTATTGTTGCATGAAATAAAATTGATATCCCAGTGTAAACATATTGCAAACTTTATTTTGAAACAATATTCCGTGAAGTCGATGGGAATCTTCAATGCTTTCGTGATGTTGCTGTCACTATATTGACCAAACAATGGATTGAATCCCTCATCAGCAGAATGAAGCATCTAGTGGTATTCCCTCCCATCTTAAACAATTCCATAATAATGAATGTCAGTGTGTGTGTGTGTGTGTGTGTGTGTGTGTGTGTGTGTGTGTGTGTGTGTGTGTGTGTGTGTGTGTGTGTGTGTGTGTGTGTGTGTGTGTGTTTGCACGTGTGTCTCTTCCATAACTCCAATACCATGAAACCTAGTGGCTTGAAACTTTGCATGCATACTAAGATAACTCGAAGGGAATGCATTAGTCAAAATTGGGCATATGGATTAATTTAAACACCCTTTTTGAAGATAATTAACAACCTTATTTAATTATCCTTTATCAAGGCTTATTTTTGGTCAGTCTGCTCTCCCTCACTGGGGTCTTAAGCCACCATTTTTTTGGCCTGCTCAACAATGCCTTGATTTGGAACAAGCCACATTGGTTTCTTAATGATGAAGTTGTTTTTTTTTTTTTCACTTTCCTCACTGATATCATTGAATACCTCATCATCATACCTATGAATCGCTGGATACATTGCAATGCTTATAAATGCCTGGAGATGCCAGCATTAGTTTCTTTATTTCATTTGTGCACATGCCATAACCTCTAGTATCTCTGAAACAAAGCTGAATTACAATATTCAAGCTCCACAGTCAAACAGCAGCAGTTCCGACTGACAAAAAAAGTGTTCATTTGTCCAATTCGGACATAGTTTAACATGTTGGGCATCTCCTGGAGGTGATCGCTAATTGCTTGCCAAGCCTGCTGTTCCTTATCAACCATTTCATTGGAGTGCTTGCTTGAGTGCTTAAGCCATTTCGCTGCAATGCAAGCCACACTGTCCCTCTGCACTGCCCATCTGCATGATCACCTGCCTGTGTTGTGCCCCACAGTGTCGTTCCTTATTAATGGTTGGATGGAAGAAAGGAATGGAGGGAAGAAATGAATAGGATTGAGAGAAGGGATGGATATATGGAGGGAATGGATGGATGGAGGGAAACAATTTATGGAAAGCATAGGTGGAGGGAAAGGATGGATGAAGGGATCGATGAATGGATTTATGGATGGACCAAACCGATTCTCCCTCCCCCCTCCCCTTCATCACTCTCCCCCCCTTTTCCTCACTCTTCCCTTCTTCACCCCCCCCCTCTTTTCCTGACTCTTCCCTTCTTCACCCCCTCTTCTCTCCTTCCTCTCTCTCGCTCTCGCTCTCGCTCTCGCTCTCGCTCTCCTCTCCTCCCTCCTGTCTCCCTCCTCTCTCCCTCCCCTCCCTCCTCTCTCTCTCCCCTCCCTCCTCTCTCACCCTTCCCCTTTTGTGCTCTCCCCCTTTCTCACTCTCCCCCTTTCTAGCTCCCTCCTTTCTCCCTCTTCCCCCTTTCTCACTCTCCCACCCCTCCCTTTTTTCACTCCCCCACCCCCTTTCTCGCTCTCCCTCCTTTCTTGCTCCCCCACCCCTCTCCCTTTCTCACTTCCCCACCGCCCCTTTCTCGCTCTCCCCCATTTCTTGCTCTCCCCCCCCTTTCTCACTCCTCCCTCCTTCGCTCTCCTCTCTCCTCCCTCCCTCTGTACCCCTCCACCAATTCACTCTGCCCTCCCTCTGTTCTCTCCCCCCCCCCCCGGGCCTTCTCTTAATATTCCCGTCAGCAAAGGGACCGGTTTTATTTGCTAGTTGATAATATTACACCGAAGTGAGTTTTCGATTGACCACTGATGAGCCAAACAAATTGCATCATCAAGGATGGCTTTCCCTATATATAGCCACAATTGCGTCAAAGATATACAAGATTGTACAATACAAGAGAGTATAGTCACAAGAAGTGGACATTTACCCCATCATGTCTGTACCACATTCACACCCCAGTACTTCCACAAACTGGAGGTCCAGCAGTTGATCAGTACACAATTGTCTACTCTTCAAAAATACTGAGAGATAATTTTTGTTAAAAATCTGAATGCAGATGAGACAACCAGATTTGCATTCCCATTTGAAGGTGTGTTTCTGGATACCTCTCTCTGTCTCTTTCTCTCTCTCTCTATCTCTCTCTCTGTCTCTTTCTCTCTCTCTCTCTCTCTCTCTCTCTCTCTCTCTCTCTCTCTCTCTCTCTCTCTCACTCTCTCTCTCTCTCTCTCTCTCTCTCTCTCTCTCTCTCTCTCCCTCTCTCTCTCTCTCTCTCTCTCTCTCTCTCTCTCTCTCTCTCTCTCTCTCTCTCTCTCTTTCTCTCTGTCTCTCTCTCTCTCTCTCTCTCTCTCTCTCTCTCTCTCTCTCTCTCTCTCTCTCTCTCTCTGTCTCTGTCTCTGTCTCTCTCTCTGTCTCTGTCTCTGTCTCTGTCTCTGTCTCTGTCTCTGTCTCTGTCTCTCTGTGTCTTTCTCTGTCTCTCTGTGTCTTTCTCTCTCTGTCTCTCTCTCTCCTCTCTCCATACCGTGTGTGACCACATCAAGGATGGAACCCAGCCGAGATAGCTCATTGACAAGTTCATTACTAACTGGGCTATCCTGCCGCTCAGGCTTTTATCATCCAACCAGCATGCAAAACAAAGTAAAATCTTGTTATGGGTCTTAAATGTGAATATTTCATCTGCGTTGGTTCAACTCAAACCAAACTGCCCTCTCAATACCCCCACTCACACCAAAAATAATTTCAAAGATTATAGGATTAAAAACTTGTTCCCCTATACATTCTGAAGCGAGATGTCTTGTCTTCCCTTGCCTTCCATATTCAACTTCTCCATCACCTTCCTTCTACCTGTCTCTCTCAACTCCTATCCTTCCCGACACCACCACCAACACATGCCACACAGGTAATGGAGCATTGATGTAAGTATCAAGAGTACTGCATTGGGATTTAGCACAGGCGAGATGGGTTGAATGGCCTTTTGCTGTGCTTCATTGACTGTACAACTGTGTAAGAAGCTAAGTTGTGAACGATATAAAGCTTGTAAACAACAACTTCAGAGCAACACTAATGAAAAGTGAATTACTACTTTAAAAGAATATAAGGAAAAGTGTGATTGAATGGACATTGAGGAGGAGCCAATTGATCATGAAAGGAACTAAGTGGAAACCACACAGGAAATAGATGCACATTGAAATCATTGTGATCAATAGGTATATTGAGATGCTCCTTGTGTGATATGAATGTGTTTACTCACCAAATGCTTCAACACAACTGTTAGTGATATTGGATTTTTTTCAACACAAAGTTTATAAGACCAGGTTAATTGTCATGGGAAGTAAGGTGCGACTAACCGTACGGCCATTAGCCCCTCATGCCTCATTAGAGCAGCTTGATTGTAGTAGGTTGAAAATATAATGGAATATTAGTGTTTCATGAAGGCAACATTTGTGAAGGCACAACTCCCAAAACATCTTGACCCAGCTATAAATTGTATCCCGGTGTTTCACAGGCAGGGTGATTCATTAATGTGTGTGCCATCCCTCGGATGGCCGGATGGCCGTTAAGCAGGCATCCCATCTGCCGGCATTCGGGGGACTTTATAGATCCCACTGTGCCCTTCGCAAAGAGTTGTTGAGTTTTCGTCGGCACCATGGCCAAATTCTAAATCTCTGCCCTAACCAGCAGGGCACTGTATCAGCAGCACAGCCTTGCTCCCAGCAATGATACAAATCAGCAGCCACAGGCTGCACAGAAAATTAATGAATCAGCTTTTAGTTAATTAAATGCATTGTTTAATTTTCAAGCTGACACAGATTGACACTCACTTTCACGATGATGAGTACTCCATTGCATCTTGATAACATTGCTTGTCATTTTTTTTTGTTTTTTTTTCGTAAGATGTTTATATTATGAAAGATGTTTTTTTTCTTGACAGAAGTCGAGATTCAATTAAGAGTGCCATAACAACTGATGATAGTTCAACAGACTGACAGAGGGAACGAGGTTTTTTTTAATATGATCCAGATATCTACAATAGGTGAAGGGGAGTGGAAATCAAAAAGGAAAACAGATCAGCGATTGAAGAGAATGTTATGGATAGTTAATGAAGCCACCATCAAGTGGAAATGTACATTCGTCTTAAAATCTTCCCAAATTTTCGTTCAGTCATTTGGCAGTCTCTGGTATTTTTCTCCATTTCAGCACCACGGACAGTCACAAGCACAAAGGGCAAAAGCTTATCTGCATGATCGGCACGATGGCTCCACATGGGCCAACGAGCACTTTTCATTCAATTGCACTGCCCATCTCTTACAATTTTTCAATCCTCTCTCTCTCTCTCTCTCTCTCTCTCTCTCTCTCTCTTTCTCTCTCTTTCTCTCTCTTTCTCTCTCTCTCTCTCTCTCTCTCTCTCTCTCTCTCTCTCTCTCTCTCTCTCTCTCTCTCTCTCTCTCTCTCTCTCTCTCTCTCTCTCTCTCTCTCTCTCTCTCTCTCTCTCTCTCTCTCTCTCTCTCTCTCTCTCTCTCTCTCTCTCTCTCTCTCTCTCTCTCTCTCTCTCTCTCTCTCTCTCTCTCTCTCTCTCTCTCTCTCTCTCTCTCTCTCTCTCTCTCTCTCTCTCTCTCTCTCTGTCTCTCTCTCTGTCTCTGTCTCTGTCTCTCTCTCTGTCTCTGTCTATGTCTCTGTCTCTGTCTCTGTCTCTGTCTCTGTCTCTCTGTGT
>NC_140970.1:16818799-16851299 GCF_056783735.1 Eptatretus burgeri
TCTGATTTAATGCAATTTAATTCCAGGCTATAAGGCAACAAAAGGTGAAAATTTTGAAAGGGGGTGTAAACTTTCTGTTTGCACTGTAAGGGATGTGGGGAAGAATGAGGGCTAGAGGAGGACACAGGGTGGACATGATGGATAAAGAAAGAGGTGAGCATAATTCATGGCATGGGGTGGATTTATGGGGGTAGAATAGATGATTGTTTTGGATGGGACTTAGCAATGGTTTAAAAATATTGTTCAATTGAAGCAAACGGCCACAAGAGGTGTTGCAGAACTGAACGAAATGAGTTTAAAATAATGCACATGCTCACGGAACTTAATTAATTATTTCCTTATCACATTCATATGAGGTAAAGCCTCTGTGCCCTCATTCTCTTCCCCACTACACATTCAACATCGCTCACCCACGTGCCCACGATACTTCAACGAGACTTAATTAATTATTTCCTTATCACATTCCTTTGGGGCAAAATCTCATTCTCTTCCCCACTGCACATTCAGCATCACTTGTTCTCTGTCCAACTGCAGGAGAGCTTACTTTTTAAGCTGAAACTAAACACAACCACCATCTTTCGTAACATATTGTTCAATCCGATTTTCCAACTTGTTAAAAACATTCTTCAGCTTCTGCTGAAGAATGTTTTTAACAAGCCGAGTAGTTTCATAAATCCCATTTGTGATCTTCGCCCAAATTTCAACCAAAAAAAGGCTGTGATGAGTAAACAACATTTTTACATAGCCCCATAAATGTATTCCATTGGAGACAGATCAGGCGAATGAGGTGGCCTGGCAATTGATCCACATCTACCGATCCACTTGTCTGCGAAGACATCATTCAAGAACCGTCGCACATACAAAGCATAGTGGCAGGGAGCATCTTGCCGGTACAAGGTGGTGTGTGGAACATCTAATCATCGTAGTTTGGGAACCGAACGCTGTAATTGTGGTGGTTGACTTCACCACTGATGTAGAAGTTTCCTCATGAGAAAACGTCAACTCGTCAAGAAACCCCAGGGGAATTGTGGATTCAACAACAGCAATAATAACAACATTCATGACAATATTAACAACAACAAAACTTGATGAATTATGCTTTCATATGCATTTACAGTTTGTTTCTGTCACATGTACATCAGAAGTTATGACAATTCAAAGTTGCACAAGGACTTTATGGACTTCCTGGATCCAAATATTGTTTTTTTTTTAAAAATCGCTCTTGCATTCCAATCAGTCACTTAGTTTGTGGTGTTATGGCATCAGGTTTAACTCTTCTACACAATGTTGATTTGTTCATAATTTCTTAACACCTTTATAATCCTTGAAGAAGTGTATGTTGATGTCTTTTTAAAAAAATCATCATTCTTGTAATATGTTTAAAATCATCCATGAGTCTTCAACAATGTGGACAAAATAATTCACACGAACACAAAAAGTATTAGACACAGGAGGAGGGCATATGTCAAACCCACATCCCATTAACTTTAGCAATCAATTTATTTCGCTACCACATGTACTAAATATATTATCATGAACTTTCATAGCCCACTCAGGGAACATCGTGGTACAGTGGGATATTTCACATCCACAACCTAAATGTGGATGGGATAGTTGACTCTCCAGCTTTACATTTCATTAAAAGAATGGCATGCTCTGCAATGCAGCACCTTCTTCTGCCACTGCACCTGTCATGACTTCATTAATAAAATTTGATTTGACTCCACATGCAAACAAATGCAGGATCAGACAACAAACAACTCGGAGTGCACATACTACCAGGCCTTCCATCCAAGTCTGGCTCACTATCTCAGCACTTAAGTCTGATAGCATCGAGTGGAGTTGAGCTGAAAAGTTGAAGACTAATATTTTGGGGGCAGTGGCTGAGATATGATCTCATGCAATACTTGGTAGTTAACCTAAGAGAGCTCTTACTTCTGAAGCACTGCACCCTCACTTTCAATGCAGATTCTTATTAGTGGTAAGAAACATGAACTTAAACTTGTCAATGAAGTATAAAATAATAATAATAATGTGTAGAATCTTGACGTTTTTTAAATCTCTTTTGTAACCTTTGACAAAGCGCATATTGTGCAGTTGCCTTGCTTTTACACCTTCCCTTTTCCTTTGTTTGACTGACAGGCTCCTCAGATGATCCCTGCCATTCTGTGAAATGTGGAAGGCACAAGTCGTGCCAGAGCCAGGGCCGCAACAAGGCAGTGTGTGTCAGTCATGGCAAAAGCAGGTATTATACAAATACAAATATGTCACAGATGAGGCTGCCCAAGTGATTAGAACTCAATAAAAACATTTCTGGGCTTGTGGAATTTAAGAAATTAAAACCATTTTAAGGAGAAAAAAATAACAGCAATGGTGTAATAGCTATTGTATACTAATGTCGTAATTAATGCAAAAGCGCATGAAAATGTCTTACTTTCTTCAGTCTATTATGTGATATATGTACAAGCATTTTATATGAGCCTTGATCAATGTAAAAAAAAAAAAAAACGTGATCAGCAATGATCTTCAGAAGCTTGGTATATGATGTTCCTTTCTGGGTATTGATTATGTTCTGGACACATTAGACATAATGCCTAGTAAGTATGTTTTGCAGCAGATGGTTTTCCAAGGGCATCCAGGCACAGGAGAAGCGGCCTCAGGATTGCCCGACTTGCCCCTCTACTCCCTCTTCTCCTGTCTGCGGCTCAGATGGTCACTCATATACCAGCAAGGTACAATGGGACAAGTATCTAATCCATCTTTATCTTTTCCATTACAATTCTTTCCATACTTTTTGCTAACTTTGGGTTTCATGTGTGTTTATCTCTTGTGGGAATAAAGTTAATTTCATGATCCAACAGTCTACTGGTATGTACTACTGTATTTACAAAGACTGCTTCTGAAAGTCCACCAAAATGATTGAAGTTGGTTGATATTGATGATTTGAAAAGCATTCTTTCAACCAAGCACCGAGTGCTAAAATGGTACAAAAAGAAACACTTGAACTGCCACATATCCACTGAGCCAGTTGTGGCAGTTTCATTTCATAGGTTAATGAGTCAGTAATCGGTGCTTCATTGCAACTGTCCCAATGCCAAACACCTACCTGGTGTAAACTGCTGTGAAAGGCACCCAAGGCTACCAGTAGTGCTGTCTGGAAGACTGTGAAAGCATATGCACTTTCCACTTCCTGGAACAATTCCAAAATGGAACATTTCTACTTCCTACTCCATAATTGTTGGGTCCGACTTAAACAGTTACCATACATCCTATCAGAGAGATTGCTGCAGCAGTACATTCAGCAGGAATCTGAAGTGTGTTTTGAACTGTGAATCCTTGGACTACCCACTGTGACTGCAATGTCTCTTGTCAATGTTTGATGTTCAATACATACATAAACCTATCTCATGTAGTGTACTGATGTACAGGCATATGTTTGACTGCATTCAGGATGGGAGGAGAACTCATTTGGTAGCTTCCTTGTTTTTGAGCAGTCTATTCTGGAGTTGATTCCATTTGGGGTCAGAATATGCCTGGTGTTGGCTTAATGGCTAGAGTGGTGGGCTTTGGATCTTGGGAGCTTTCACCGTCTGCCAGACAGTACAACTGGTGGCCTTGGGTGCCTTTCACAGCAGTATACACCAGGTAAGTGTTTGGCATTGGGCCAGTTGCAATAAAACACTGATTACTGACTCATTAACCTATGAAATGAAACTGCCACAACTGACTCAGGGTCCTGAGTTCAAATCCCACTCAGCTGTTTAATTAATACCAGATGGGGTTGACTCTGCCTGTCATCCTTCCGAGGTCGGCAAAATGAATGCCAGCTTGCTGGTATCCTGTGTCAGAGTGGCGACCCATCCAGGATTGTGTCCAACAGCCAAGGAGACTGCTTTGGCAGCACCAATGCTCTGCACAGATATTATGGTCTCAATGGATGGATGGATGGATGGATGGGTCATAATTGAACAAAAACTGCCATTCTTGAGAATTCCCAGAAGGGGCCCTTGCATTTAAGAGCTCATGTCCTTTGAAAAAAATATTGGTGGTCACATGGAACCTGAAGTCGAGTTGACGTGTTATTTTGACATGCTGTCACGTGTTATTTCCAGGCCTGCTTGGGACATTTTTTTGCGTCCAACAATGTGGACGAAGCCAAGCCGTTTACACTTTGCCTCAATCATTAGTACCAATTTAACTTTGTACCATTCAAACTATGGTCACATACGGTTCACCAGTCAAGGGAATTCCAGGATTGCACAAATAAACCTCACAACAGGGAAATTTAGAAACATTCTTAACATGGCTAATTGAGTAATTCACCTATTATGTATGCAAGATGCCATTACCAACGTATATCCAATTTTATACTTTCCTCCCGTACAGCATGTAATTACCTTTGGCATTATAATCTTGCAAACGGTCTGTGTGCAGAGTTAAATGCTTAAATATTCAACATACAGTCAGGGACAAGACTTAGGACACAAATGGGAATCTTCTATCAGGCCTCAATGTCATTGCTGCAGACTTTATTGAAGTTTTTGCATTGTTCTTCTTACTGTATGCAAGGATAATGTCTATGTCATTGAGCTTGAGGGTGAGAAACACCAAGAGTGCATCAGAGAGCATGCACTGTTGTGCACCTGATTGGAGCACGTTCATTCCCTTTGGAGATCCAGCGGTTTCAAGTCATGTAGGGCCGTGCATGCTGGCGTATCACCCCTGGTGCTATCAAAGTGATGCAGTGGGCCATGTGATGTGCCCTGCTTCCTGTTACAATAAATTTGGTCGTCTGGTGCAAGTCATTCAAACTTGGATCTTGCACTATTGACCCCCAATCCAAGTTAAAGAAAGGAACATTTTCACACAGTAGCATATCTCCAAGACAACTTTCAGTATGGGAGCTGATCACAAAAAGAAGACAGATTTCTATTCACACACCTGGACAGATTACAAAGAGCAAGCTTCGCATAGCATTCGCAGTGGCTGTGCAATAATCAGTCATGTCTAGCTGGCATGAGACAATACTTTTCTCCAGCCTCACTTGCTCTGGCAAAAGTCCCCAAAGTCCTCTTTTCCTCTTCAGCCATTGCATTGCAGTAGCTGCAGGGTGAAGAAAATGGACCCTTATGAGCTTTTTATCTCCCCTCTCTTCAACTGGGCAAACAGACAGGGTGAGCAAAAATATTGTGGCAGTTTCTCTCCATTAAGAAAACAAGATTAAGGCAAAATCCCACATCTTGTCCATAATCCAAAGGGGAGGGGGGAATCCAAATGGAAACAGATGACTATCTGTGTTGATGGAAGTTACGATCACAGTAAAATATGCAGATATATAAACTAGTGCAGAACAAATCTTCTACAAACAAGAACATAAAATGTAATCCAAGCTTATTCCCCATGCTCGACATTCTAGAGCGGTCACAGATTCACCACTGGGGTTTACAGAGCTATAACTCCACCTCGTTGTGTAAACTTAAAAGATTAGACACTCCCCCCCCCCCCCCCCCCACAAACCACGCTCACTTTTGTGGAAATGCTGCACTAGTACCCCGCTTTTGAAATGTCAATAACACATGCAGTCAATCATAACATGCAGCCAATCAATGTATTCCATTTACATGCAGCGCCTGAGGTCAAACTGTTACGAAAAGAAAATAAAACCTTCAGCAAATGCAAAACGCATCATTCTAAAAACAAAACGGACATCAAGGAATGTTTTATTACAACTTGTTTCCTTGCCAATTCTACTTCATGTTTAATATGGATTATAATTTCAAAATCATGAGAAATTTCAAATTCCAAAATCGAGCCAAGGACAGTCCCCCCCCCCCCCAAAGCCCTCCTTATCAAGAACTCCACAGAACAGATAAAGTGAGAACTTGAAAAACCACACCAAGACACTCACACACATTTATTAACTTTCATTTTATTATGATCAGACATCAATACTCAAAAGCGGAGATTACATGCATTAGAGACAGAATGCCTAAAACGTTTTTAATAACATCAGATAACTTGCATCTAGTAAATGCATCTCCCATGATGCCACCTTGGTGGCTTTTCTCCCCCAATTATGCTTCATTTTGTAAAATGCAGTTTAAGCTTCCAGAATTTCTCATTCAGACCTGCTTCTTTGCTGCAATAAGGACCTCATTCCCAATGAGTGTGGCTTTGTCAGTCATTTTACCAATCCGTGCAAATGCAGAACGCCACTCGTTTTCTGTCGAGGGCATCATAATGGAACTTAATGATTTTCATTAAATTTTGTGCAATTCGCTTTCATGTGTTTTCACCAAATTCATTACATCCACGAGAAGATTTCCCAAAGAAACGTAAAACTAAAATTATCTTGCCGATCTCTTCCGTCACCATTATCATTGCACTACTTATGTCCTTATCATTCATTTATATATCTACAAATGTTTTTGTCCTGAATGTGATTTATGTAACATTACCTCTGAACCTTGGATCACTGTTGAGGGAGGGGTGGAGGAGTGGAGGGTGACAGGTGACGAGGTGACCAACTGAACTGATTGTGACGACGACATACCTCAGATATGTCATGGCAATTTGTAGTACATTATTACAAGTTTTGTCATCCTTGAATTCTGTAATGTTATAATGATATTACAAAACTATTATTGCAAGTTGTTATCCCAAGTCTAAAACAAATTGTCATAATGACAAAGCTGTATTATTATGTGAGCTCTTACAAAACTTTTATCATAATAAAAGTTTTGTAATATTATTATCACATGGTATTGCAATGCATTTAGTCATTATCACAAAAGTTTGTAATAATATTATGAATCTTTGTAATATTGTTACAAATCATTTGGAATAATTTTTTTTTTAAGTTGGTACCACAATGTATTTAGCCACCCCCCTCCCCCACCAAATTATACCCATCAATAGCCCCTTACACACTAACTTATCCAGTCCCTGCCCCTCCCCCCCCGCCACCCCCCTCCACAACCACACACTTTTTGTTTCCTCAATCCATGTCTGCTCCAGAGATAATTACACTAAACATCCACACATATTCATCGTTGGTGGAGTTGTATTCCTTAGAATGTTTCCACAACTGACCATTTCCTGTTCATGGATGTTATTTTCAGTGCAAGTTACAACACCAAGCCTGTCTCATGAGGAAAGCCCTGACCTTGCTGTGTTTGGGCCATTGTCCCTGTACAGAGGAATCCAGGAATAGCAAGGATTCAATCCCAAGACATCAAGGTAAAGCCTCAAAATTATTTAGCACTGGGAATTAAGAATACAAAGAAACTGCATCATAAAACACATCAGTGGTCTAAAATTAAAAGTGCACATTTGGACTTTTTCACTTTTTTGCAAATTTGCGCATTACACAACAATGATAGCTATTTTATGGCAAAACCTGTGAAATGTAATGTTAAATTGCAATATTTGCCATAACTTGGCCTTTCCCCCTTTCTACTTCCTTTTCTCTTCCATGCTCTCCCATAATGGCTTAACAATACTTTTTATCTTCTCTTTCCACTCTTCCTCTCCTCCTTCACCCCTTCCCCCCTTCACCCTTCCTCCCACATCCTCCCCTCCCTCTCGTGTTTTATTTGTGTACTAGCAAATACAACCCATCACTTTGCTGATGGACATATTAAGGGTGGGGGGGGGGGAGAAATAGGGAGTTAGGGATTGAGAGAGAGGAGAAAGGAGGAAGGGGAGAGAGGAGGGAGAGAGAGGAAGGGGGGGTCTCGGAAAAGGGGAAGATGGAGGAAGGGGGTGAGGTGGGGAGAGTGACACCTCACCAAATGTTGTGAGACACTGTGGGAGGAATAGGTGCAAGGAAGGGGGTGTGAGAGAGAGAGAAGTGTGGGAGGAGAGAGCTGCATTTTATTAGATGGTGGGTGTGATGGGGGGAAGGGAGAGACAGAGAGAGGGGGTGGGGGGGAGAGAGAGAAAGGTGAGGGGGAGGAGGGTGGGGTAAGCAAAGAGAATGATACGTTATGCTTAATGACCAAACACACACACACACACACACACACACACACACACACACACACACACACACACACACACACACACACACACACACGATGGTGGATACTTTGAGACCTGGGTTGGAAGCATTTAAAACCCATGCTATCTACCTGGCAAATGTTTGCCTGCATTCATTCATGCTCGTACATGCAGCGACCTTTGCACCCCTCCGGTCGGCTCACTCCAAATCTGATTCGTACATGTTACAGTCTCTTCAACAGAGGGGGGAGTTAGGCACCAGGGGGGGGGGGAAGGGTGAGAGAGAGAGAGAGAGAGAGAGAGAGAGAGAGAGAGAGAGAGAGAGAGAGAGAGAGAGAGAGAGATATAAGGGTCGGATTGGAAAGAGGGGAAGAGGGGGGGGAAGGGGGGTGGGGTTGGGAAGGAGAGAGAGGGGTGGGATAGGGGTGAGAGAGGCAGAGGAGTGAGAGATGCAGAGTGTGAGAGAGGGAGGGGTGAGGGAGAGAGAGGGGAGGGGGAAAGGGATTCCAGCAGATGAGACGCTCAATATGATGTCCATCCAAGAGATGGCACGTGCATTGATGAATCACCCTGCCTGTGAAACACTGGGGTGACAGTTTATAGCTGGGTTGGGATTGAAACCCAGGCTACACAGAGCGAGCATGCGCACCTCTCGTCTTTCTTGCCATGATGTGGCGATTCATGATTTAATAACAACTGAAAAAATTTTTACTCATTGTAATCATATAATTTGTTTTGCCTTCCTCCCTCCGGTATCGAACCGCAGTATCACAATTGATCGAAGCTTGAGAATGCACACCAAGTGGCTTCACCAAGCAATCCATGAAACAGTTGAAGAAACTTTAAAATCAAAACGTTTAATTTTTACTTGTATTTGTCTCTACCAAAGTGACGGGTCGTATAATGGAACAATAAAAAGGGGAAACGTTATGGAAAATAAAATTTCACATTTTCAGCGAGCCAGCCACTGCCTGTTGCACTGCAGAACAATGTGATCAACGCCAGTGAGTGGCCCTGACCTTTGTTCAAGTCGATCGATATGAAGTATTCAATGACAGTGCGAATATTGAAGAGTGCTCACCAAGTGGCTTCAGCCCTCAATGAAGCACTCCAACAAAACGGTTGATAAGAAACTGCTCGCTTGGCAAGCGATTAGCAATCACCGAACCGTCATATTAAACCTACACCTTCGGGAGACATGCAAAATTTCAAATTGTCCGAATTGGACAAATTAACACTTTTTTTTTTTAAAGGAGTGAACTGCAGCTAAGTTCAATTCTGGAGCTTACATTTTGTAATTCAGCTTCATTTAAGAGTTTCTCGAGGTTCTCACATGTGTGGAAATGTAATAAAGCCACACACACTGGTATCTCCGGGTATTTATGAGCATCGCAATGTACCCAGTGATTTGTAGGACATTCACCCAACCAAGATATTCTCGTTTTGTATTTTTAATTTTATTTTCTGAAATTTGTTTCATTTGTTTTTCACTTGAAAGTTGTGGGTTACGATGTGTAAATAAAGGTGGAAAAAGTCTGATTTTATGAAATTTAATTAGAGGCTATAAGGCAACAAAAGCTGAAAATTTTGAAAGGGTGTGTAGACTTTCTATTGTGTGTGTGTGTGTGTGTGTGTGTGTGTGTGTGTGTGTGTGTGTGTGTGTGTGTGTGTGTGTGTGTGTGTGTGTGTGTGTGTGTGTGTGTGTGTGTGTGTGTGTGTGTGTGTGTGTGTGTGTGTGTATATATATATATGTATATATGTATATATGTATATATGTATGTATATATATATATATATATATATATATATATATATATATATATATATATATATATATATATTGTTACGGCTGTGGAAATTGGCAGAGCACCATATAGGTCCTTAGTTCAGTTATATCGATAAGTCTGTGTTCAGATAGATTTCCCCATCGTTGTCTAATGGTATTTATTCGTGTGATCAGGGCTGTGATCTTTGAGGTAACCGTTTTTCTTTTGCAATCGTTATTTTGGACCAACCACCTTCTCCACCATGCCAAACACCAACCACCTTCTCCACCACACCAACCGCCAACCGCCAACCACCTTCTCCACCATGCCAACCACCAACCACCTTCTCCACTACGCCAACCTCCAACCATCCTCTCCACAACCGCCTTCACAACAACGATATCTCCTCATCATCTCCTAAACCACATCTCCCCCGATAAATCAACATGAACAACGACATCTCCTCACCATCTCCTAAACCACATCTCCCCCGATAAATCAACACGAACAACATCGCCTCACCTTCATTTCCAAAATGACGCCATCTTGGCGCCAGCCACGGTGAGACCGCATTGCTGCAGGCAGACGCGGGGATTTCCTCGCCGCGCAAGTCGGTGATTTCGCGCACGTCCGCTTGCCGTGCAGGGTCGCTGTCTTCACACACGTCCGCTCTGTGCAAGCTTCACCTCGGAATTTGGATCAAGAGAGCGAGAGGGGCGGAGCTAGTGGGGGTCAGAGGTGAGAGTGCGGAGATCAGATCTCGTCTCTCGGGCCCTATAAAAGGGCGAGCGGAGCGCCAGTCTGAGGTTAGTCTGTGGAGTGTCTGTCGGGGTTCGGAGCGCCTGGAGCCTGGAGCCTGAAGCCAGCAGTCAGTGGAGAAGCTGAGGAGAGCGGAGGAGACGTGAGCTAGGAGCACGGCCAAGCCTGCTGTGCCACGCGGAGCTGCGTGTTCGTGTGCAGGAATTGGAGAGAGCCGGAGAGAGCTCTCTAACCAGCACCGAACGGTCTGAGGTGATCGGGCTTCGGAACAATCCGAGCATCGCTGAGGGATGGACGGGTTCTTAAAGAGAGCATCAACTCAGAAAGAGCAAAGACCCGTTTGTTCCTCTCAGGCGTTGCCGGCTGGGGCCCGAATCACCAGGCAGCGGCCGAGCCGCGGTTACGCTAGCTGCCGTGGGGACGGAACGTCGCGGGTCACCCCAACGAGGTGAAGGTAACCTGCGTGGCCTCTTGGAGCTCCTTCGGTCCTCAAAGCTCCATGTCATAAAGACCCTTGTCTTTGAGGGGGGTTTTCCTTGCTTTTCTTTGTATGAAAGTTGTGGCGCCAAATCCGTGAAGTATAACTGTGTATAAGTGACTAAAGAATAAATAAACGGTCGTAGTTCCTTTGCATTGTTTTTGTTGGCTGTATAATTGCATATGTGCATGCTTGAATACGTGCTTTTCTTGCATTAATACCTGACTGCATACGTGTGTTATAAATGTGCTTGTTCAAATTTTAACCCGTTCATTGTGTCCTCTTTCCCCAATTGAACTGCCATCTTGCCCTCGGAATATAGTTGGTTTTTAAATAGCCTGTAAAGTGATCGGGTCCAACGGGACTGCACGATAATATGCCGCTCGGTTATCCCAAAAGGAAGCGAGCTGCTTAAGTGGCTTGTTTCCAAGCGGTCCCGTTGAGGTACAATCTCTCGGTAATCTACCCGCGCGAATAATTAGGTAAATCGAAGATTTGGCGATCGGACCCTGTAGCGCGGGTAGTGTGTGGACAAGGTTGTGGTGTGGTTAAGAACACACCCATGGCTGGTTTTCGGCGTTGATCCGGAAAGCTGCAACTGAATTGTTTGTCTGGTGGGCGTAAGGCCGCGATTCGGTTAAACACGGTTGTTCGCATACCGGCGGGTGAGAATTCGGAACAAAATATATATATATATATATGTATGTATATATATGTATGTATATATATATATATATATATATGTATGTATATGTATGTATATATATATATATATATATATATATATATGTATGTATATATATGTATGTATATATATATATATATATATATGTATATATATGTATGTATATATATATATGTATGTATATATATATATATATATATATATATATATATATATGTATGTATATATATATATATATATATATATATGTATATATATGTATGTATATATATATATATATATATATATATATGTATGTATATATATATATATATATGTATGTATATATATATATATATATATGTATATATATATATATATATATATATATATATATATATATATATATATATATATATATATATATATATATATATATATATATGTATGTATATATATATGTATGTATATATATATGTATGTATATATATATGTATATGTATGTATATACATACATATATATATATATACATACATATATATATACATATATATATATACATATATATACATACATATATATATATATATATATGTATATATGTATATATATATATATATATATATATATATATATATATATATATATGTATATATGTGTATATATATATATATATATATATATATATATATATATATATATATATATATATATATATATATATATATATATATATATATATATATATATATATATATATATATATATATATGTATGTATGTATGTATATATATATGTATATATATATATATATATATATATATATATGTATATATATATATATATATATATATATATATTTTTTTTTTCAGGCCAGGTCAGGTATGGGAGCATGTGCCAGAACAGCACGTCGCTGCGTCCACTTTCCGCCGGTACTCCAGGGGCCTCCGTCTGGCCATCCCCCAGGCAGATGCCAGGCCCATCCCCATCTCCTTGAGATGATGGTCAACCTGTTGCAACCATGAGGCACGTGGTCGACCCACTGGCCTCCTCCACTCATGAGACTCCCTCGCTGAGAGAATCTGGTGAGCAGGATCAGAGTCAGGAAAACGAGCCACATGTCCATACAGCCGCAACTGACGCTCACGGACTATGCAGGTAACAAATCTCATCCGAGTCTCTCTCAGCAACCGCTCGTTGGACACAAAATCCGACCAGCGATAGCCAAGGATTCTCCGAAGAGACCTGGTACCAAAGGAATTAAGTCTCCGTCTCAGATCCTTGGTCAGAGTCCAAGTCTCGCACCCATAGAGCAAGACTGGAAGTACCAAGGACCTGAAGACTCGGACTTTCGTCCTCCCGCACAAGTACCGGCAGCGCCACACCCCATGATCCAGTGAATCCATGACTCCCCAGGCCCGACCCAGACATCTATTGACCTCTGACTCGCAGCCAGCAGAGACATGAATATCACTGCCAAGGTAAGTGAATCTCTCCACGACCTCAACATCCTCACCACAAACAGACACAGACAGGACAGCAGCATCCAAGATGTCACCGAAAGGCTGGATCTTAGTTTTGACCCAAGAACTGTGGCTGATAACACAGTAACTGTGGCTGATAACAGTCACCACTCCCCCAACGTGCTCTTTGTGGCTCACACCCCTCATGCCATTCCTTCTCAACATCTGCCATCACATCTGAATGCTCATATTTTTCCCTCTATTTAATTTTTTTCATTCCTTTTTGATGTTATCCCTTCCCCTTGTCCTTTAGTTTCCTCTTTTGGCCCTTAGCAATGCAAACAGTGATTATCATGGCATCCAAGGCCAACTCCACACGTGGCCAACAAACTTCCTCCACTCTCGTTGGCAACATGTGACTCTCAATGAAATCCTTTCATCTCCTCTCCCTGTCAAGGCTGAAGTGCTGAAGGCGGTGTTCTGCGCTCAGTCCGAGCGAGTTCTGATCTTCATAAATTATCTCTCTGACTCTGGAAAATCCCCTTTATCTATTTTCTGTAGACTCTACCCTTTGCCGTGACATCCCTCATCCTTCATGCAGACAGCTTGCAGCCACTTCCCTCTCTTCAGACAATGACAAAATCACAAGCTGATCAAAAACTTGGAATATGTCTTTCAATCCTGACAAATCTCACACTCGCGATCTCTCTCTGAAAGTATCAGTAGTGAGGAACACGGCCATGGGTGGTAGAGATTGGGAGGAGCTAGGCAGAGTACATGTGTGCCAAATACTTCCCGTATTTAATTCTGCATTTTTGCGTTTTTCTCAATAACTCCAATCTAAATCGTCTTTCTTCCTTCTTCTTCATTTTCTTCAGAAAGATTATTTTCTTCCTTTTTACTGTTCCTTGTGTTCTGTTGCATCCGCATCTGTTCTGTATTCTATCTCTTCCATGAGCTTGACTATGTATGCAAAAAAAAGTCCATTGATGGGGGATTAGGTCGGATTAGCTCCGTGCTCCGGACTGATGATGCCCGCTGATTAGGTCCAGATGTGAACCGCGGTCTGCCTTTTGAGGACCTTTGGCCTAAAACACAAATTATTCTGATTTTGTGGAATGAGTAAATGGATATTCTCATATTTTGAAGGCTGCCTTGTGTTGAAATGATCATTGTTCTTTTTTGAAAGTACGTATTTATGATTTCACAAACCTTTGAGGGAATATTGTTAATTCTTTCTTTAGATGTCGGATGTCAAAGGAAACTTGAGCGCTTGATCATCAATGATTGATTTATTCAGTGCATGCATGCTTCTCACCACATTCTAATTTTATGAACCATAACTGTATGTATGAAGTCCGTCGAAAAGTAACGGGACTGACTTGACAAATTTTATTCCAAAAAATATATTGAAATCACAGCTTGTCCCCTTCAAAATAGTTTCCCTCCAGTCACACACTTGTCCATCCTCTTTGATGCTTCGATGCACCCCCGGAAAGCTTCTTCTGAAATCCTCCGGAGCTCCGTAGTCACAGCCCTTTTGATGGCCTCCACATCAGGAAATTGGGTCCCCTTGATCACCCCCTTGAGCTTGGGGAATAGGAAAAAAAATCACAAGGGGCCAAGTCTGGCAAATACGGGGGTTGCTCCAGAGTTGGCAAGTTCCACTCCGCCAGAAACTCAGGATGCTCAGGGCACTGTGAGCAGGGACGTTGTCATGGTGGAGCACCCAAGCATTGTTCTCCCACAGATCCCTCCTCTTGGCCCGGACTGATCTTATGAGGTGCCGGAGGATCTCCTTGTACACGTATTGATTCACTCTTTGACCCTGTGGTAGAAACTCGAAGTGGACGATGCCCTTGATGTCAAAAAACGCAATGAGCATCACCTTGACCTTCGACTTTGACATCCTTTCTTTCTTTGGTCTTGGTGATGCTGGACTTTTCCACTGATGACTCTGCCATTTGATCTCGGGATCGTATTGGAATATCCACAATTCAATGCCAGTAATGACTCTCCCGAGCAGGTCTGGATTGTCCTTGAGGCGCTCGAGAATGTCTTGACAGACAGTGACTCTTTGCTGTTTCTGGTCCTTGGACAACAGCTTGGGGACCATCTTTGCGCACACCTTGTGCATTTCGAGATTTTCAGTGATGATGCTCCAGACAGTGTCCTTGTTGATGGAAAGTTCCTCAGCAATCATCCACACCATGAGTCGACGATCTGCGCGCACGGTCTGCTTCACACACTCGATGTTGTCTGCCGTTCTGCTCGATGAAGGTCTTCCAGACCATGGATCGTCTTCAACCTCCTCCCATCCCTCTTTGAACCTCTTGTGCCATTCAAATGCACGTGTACGTGACATCGTTTCTTCCCCATAGACTCGCTGCAGCATTGCGAAGGATTCAGAAGGTGTTTTGCCAAGCTTGGCAAGAAACTTCAGATCGGCTCTCTGCTCACGACTCAGAGCGCCACGACTCGTACTAGACAACGTGTAAAGCACGACCTGTAAAAAAAAATCACACAATGAGTACAGTCAACCATCACCAATCATATATATTGTTGGAATGTTGTGAAAGACTGTGACGCAACCAATTCATTCAAGTTGTGTAAGTGGAGCACACAGCAGGCTCAGTCCCGTTACTTTTGAGATGGACCTCATATATATATATATATATATATATATATATATATATATATATATATATATATACACACACTGTATATATTTGTGTGTATGCATATCGAAATCTCTCTTTCATGAGCTTCTTTTTTATTATTCTGCAATTTGTTTTACAGAAGTTTGTACCGTGGAAGACTTCCTTGATGTGGCCACCAGGTTGAAGGATTGGTTTACGGTGCTTTACTCAGATGTCCAAGCTTTACAGGGCCCGGCCAGCAGATCAAAACACCAATCACAAAGTTTGTTTTATTCATCCGGGCATGCATTACGAAATGTTAAAGATATTTCTGCTGCTCTCATTATTAAAGTCATGAGCTTTGGTGGCAGTAAAATTATCACACCCATTATAATTTTTCCTCATCTGTTCTTGTACCAAGAATATATGTGGGCACCACCACAGTTATTGAAGTCTCTCAATCTATAGCCATTCAAAAGCAGGTGGGTGTGCTTATCCATCACTTGTCACTTCGTCAGTAACATGGCACTTTATTAAATAAAGTTGATAAGTTTATATTTACCGCCTTGCGAAACGAGATGAAGCTGACATTTCCTGTAGAATCCCTTGATTGCTGATGCAGACCGACACTAGCCTTTGCAGACAAATATGCTGTTTATTCATAAACATACACTGAAACTTGAACTTATGACAATACATGGAGGCCTATGTGCAGGGATTCATGTAATATTTTTATTTGGTTCTCCAATGAGTACCACTAGAAATGGTTTGGTACTTACGGGGAAAAAAAATCTCAGCTCCCAGCACACTTGTCTGCTTTCCCAAGCACCACTCCGATCTTTTTTGAAGAGCCTCTCAGCTTTGTATGCATCTTCCTCCTCTGTAAGCGCTTTTTCAGAATGTCCACTCCAGACGAGACACTCGCAAAGTGCTCTTTTTTTTTTGTTCCGGATGCTCCTGAACCTGCTTTTGTTCCTCTTCACTCACGCATTCTCCTTGGATATATTTTTTTAATCTTATGAGTTATAAACTTGCAATATAACTCATAAATTATATTATTGTAATTTATGAACTCAATTTTGTGCACTTCATTTTTGAAATCACAGTCGATCAATTATCAGAATTGTCACAGAAGAATCTTACCTGCACTGCAGTGGGGCAGATAACAGCAATTTTTGATAGGAATCGTGCAAATGATGAGACAAGCATCAAATTTGGCACATTTCTTCTCAAGGGGATTCTAATCAAATCTACCTGATTGGCCATTTGAAAATGCAAATTTTTCAAAATTTGGATTTTCAAATGGCCAAGCAGGCAGATTTGATCAGAAAGCCCTGCAGAACAGAAATGCCAAATTTGATGCTTGTATCATAATTTGCACGATTTTTCTACTATCTACTACACTATGGCTGAGAAAACCTCCTCTTCTTCCTCTTCGCTCACATGTTTTCTGTCGTTCTAATTTTTTTTTAATCTTGGAACTTGTAATATAACTTACAAATTATAATGTTAAAATTTATAAACTTAATTTTGTAGACTTAAATTTAGAAATCACAGTATATCAGAATTATCATGGAAGAATCTTACCTTCACGAGCTGAGAAAACCTTTCATCAAAAGCTTCTGTTGTGGAAGAACGCTGTTGAGCTTTCTTAGCATCTTTGAAGTACACATCTAGTTTGTATTTTTTACCATGCACGAGTACCTGTGTACCAGTTATTTGAACTCTTGCCTATGTAGTAACCAACAGGAAGACATGTGCCTTTTTGAAAAAGGAACTGTTACGAAAATATATGACCATACAATTAACCAGAGCTCATGACTTTCTGTTCATGCTCTTCAGTCTGCACCTTCTGCAATACATGCACTAAAACGTAATCATAATAAGTCCTTTCTTAACTTTTGATAACAAGTTTCATCATTGTAACTCCCTAAGATGGGGAAATGTCATTGGTTTAATATTCACATTATTAGAAAAGTGTTTTATCCACATTGAATTGCACTTATTGTAGTGGAAATACTGTACTGAGAGTATGGGTGACATTTTTATGTGATTTCAACAAATTGTCTTTTGAACTATCTCAAATACAGACTTGCATCATAATGGTATGTTGACAGCACCACAGTCACAGCTAATGGCGCCTTGTGGAGGTGTACTGGCATGGATGTTCGCTCGACTTGACAGTGATGGAGACGAGATGCTCAGTCCAGCAGAACTATCCGGGTTACAGAGAGACAAGTATGAGCACTGCATTGCTCCATTTATGACATCATGTGCCCATCCCACACCTCTGCACAGTGGCTTTCCCTCATCGCTTTCGCCTGCTGACTGGTGCTCATGTTTCCAACGACCAAGTAAGATAAACCAAGACTTCAGCTATCTTTCTCACAAAATACTCTTGCTACATCGTGGTAATGTTTCATTTCCTGGGTTTGTTGAGACTCTAATCATAGATCAATAGTTTTCGTAAAACCAATAGTTTTTTTTTATCAAGAACATCAAGATAGCAGATGAATGACAGGTTTTAATCTCAGACCTGTTGGCCTTACATTGCACACATTGTCCTGTTATTTTGGAAGTCACCTTCCTTTATATTTTATATATCTCTCTGGTCTCATCAAAAATTTCATCAAAAAAAATCCCCACAATGTATTCTAAGATGGTGGGGGTTTTTGAAAGAATGCTTCGATGTATTTCCTTCCAGAGCCACCATGCTTGGCGGCTGTTGAAAGGATCATGCAGCAACAGCCAGAGAAAAAGCTGCTTGGTAAGACCATACTTTTTTGTCAATTTATTTGAGAGTAATTACTTGAAATGCATTTGCACTAGAAAATATATAACAAATCAATCAATCAATTAAATTATTTTTTTATTTAGAATCTTTCATGGAAAGACCATCGCAAGGCACAAAACAATTAATAGGGAATGAAAGGAAATAATTAAATTAATTAGAATCTTTAAGTGGATAATTTTTTTTAAGAAGTAAAAATCTAATTTTGAGGAGAAAAATTAAATAAAACCGAGAGACAAGAGCTACAGTCAAAGAAGAATGCTGACTATAAAGCCTGTGTTCATTGAAAAGTCTTTGTGATCAGTCTTTGAAAAGGTTTCAAAAACAAAGAGAGAGGAACAGAGTGAATATGAACACCAACATAGTTTGGAAGCTGGGGAGCATAATGAGAAAAACCATGATCACTGACAGTTTTCAGTCATGCACAAGGAGACCAAGATGCTCAGAATGCAGAGAATGTACAGGGTTATAAATCTAAAGAAGATCAGCGTGCATGATTGAGCAATGGAGTGATGAGCATTATTTTTTAATATTATTTGTTGTTAAATAATCAGACTCTGTGGCATAATAGTTCGAGTGTACACTGATTCTGGGAGGTTGGTGATTCAAACCCCGGCTGAGTCGTACCAAAAACTTTTGAAATGATACGTACTGCTTCCTTGCCTGACATTCAGCATTTAATAAAGATAGATCACGTAAAATAACAATTTGATAGCAACCACTTCACACACTTGATGAGCCGAATGTCCTCCTCCTGCGTTGAAGTCCCTTTTTGTAGGGAACTTGTATTGTTAATAGGGAGCCAATGAAGCTCCATAAGAATGAGCTGATTTGAAGGAGTATTTCATTTCCTTGATTGTGTAACATTATTGCAGCAAATTCTGAACCAAACGAAGATTATGAAGGGAAAATTTAGGAAAACCAACAAATAGGGAGTTACAATAATCAAGGCGAGGAATGATTAAAAAGCAGACCAAAGTCGCAGCTGTTTTCGAATCGACACAAGAAGGGATTTTTGTAAAATACAAGGTACATTGTAGATTTACAGGTATTGTGAATATGACGGTCAAAACTGATTGCAAATTCTAAAATTGCAGATTTGTCAGTAGGAATAATTTTCAGTGGATCCAAGGTCACTGTGAAAGATTGCATTTTCTTGAGAGCAGATGAGGGTGGAATTGCCAGAAATATAATGTTCTTGTGTACTGAGGAGTCTTGTATACATAAAATATACATATTGTAATGGCCGCGAGTCTTCAAAGGCCGTCGCGCCACCGTGCTGGTAGATGTGGAAAAGGTCTAAGCGTACACCAGGGATATTTGGGTGTGAATCAGTGTCTCAGATGCACAAATACGGCGAATCTGCCTGCCAGAATTAGCCGAGTGAGCCTGCCAAGCGATTCACATTATAAGTACTTAAGTGCAAACCCTAAACTGCCTGTCTAACAGGTTCATCTGCCAATTTGCTATGCACTATGGAGCCCACTCCCAATGACCACGCACAAGTTCTCAAGAACAATACAGGGTTTAATACAGGGAATATGGGGGAGGAAGAAGAAGAAGCAGAAGAGCACAGCTGTGAAGTGGCGATCAGAACTGCAACAAATTAATTATAAAATAAATGCCCCAGCACATCCTCGGGAGCACGGTGGACTTAATCAAATATTTGAACGCATGCACTTGGTAACAAGACACACAGAGAAAGAAAAGGAGACAGAGATCAAAGAAAACCTGCTCCCCACCCGCTGCTTTCGAATAAGAAGTGAGTCTTGGTTCGGCCTGTCCTCAACCACACTCACCATGCACCAGCATTTATGCGATTAGCCATACCGCAGACGACAACACACCACCAAACCATGTAGTTCTGGGCAGGAACCATGGCACAGCAGGAAAGAACCATGCATCACCAGATTTAGGACTGTGGAGGCCCATGGGCAGTTTAAGACTGGAGGCACCTGGGCAGTGATTGACCGGTCATCCGATGACAATAGTTTTCACTCCCCCTACTTCCTAAAATTTGGATTTCTGAGCAAAACACAACTTTATGTCATTTGGAACAGAAATCTGCATCATATAATGTATTTATTGAGTATTTTAGAATATATAATATGCCTGCAGATACAGCAAAAACAGTTTTGTGGAGGCCCCTGGGCAACTGCCCATTCTGCCATGCACTAAATCCGGTGCTGGAACCATGAAAGAGGGAGTAGGCATTGGAACAATACGCCATGGTAAAGATGGAACCAACTGGGATAGCTAAGCAAGCAGCACCACCAAGAAGACCAGCACAAACCAGCATGGTGTGTGGGCTTATATACAGTCCTGCAGGACATGTTG
Source organism: Eptatretus burgeri (assembly GCF_056783735.1). Lineage (NCBI taxonomy): Eukaryota > Metazoa > Chordata > Myxini > Myxiniformes > Myxinidae > Eptatretus > Eptatretus burgeri. The sequence continues at coordinate 16,839,699 of NC_140970.1, forward strand.
GACCACCCGTGGCGCATGCCCATTGGCAGACATGCCCATCAGGCAATGATCAATAGCCTGCACTGATTGGCGAGGAAAGCTGGAAAATTCCACTTTACGTTTGGTCTGCCTTCCTTAAGTATGCTGGAGACCCATATACGGTCATGTCTGTGCCCTGTCTCATGTCCTCACACCGATCCCACAATCAAGCCCGTGGGCCACGCTAATTGGCTCTAAACTCGGAAGAAAAGACCATACGATGACAGATTAAAACGGGGAGGTTCAAGGATGCACCGAGGGGGGGAAAGGCGGGGGCACAGACACAGACATTTTGGGCGGGGCAACTGGATCCTTCCAAACACATGCCAGACAACTTTTATTTAATTATAGGAATTACATTGCACTTATGCTGAACTGTATTATAAAATAACTATTCTAATCTATGTCCCATTTTACACCCTCGGCCAGATCTGTAACAATATAATACTTATAATATACATTATCGTATACATAAAATAAAATACCATTCTGATGTTCTGGAAAACCCTCAGTTGCTCTTTGAAGATGACTTTACTTTACCTTGTATCGTCCAGTACCCCCATCACACCGAAAGCATGCAGCTGCTTTGTCGCTCTCTTCTGATCTGGAATTTAATAGATTTGAGTCTGACAAATGATACATGTCTTTCAACCCTGACAAATCTGTCTCACCCTGTCACTCTGGAATGATCACCAAATGAATGTAAATAACTAATCTCACGGTCATCTCCTGGAGGAGTTTCATTCTCTTTAACTTATCGTGTCAGTCAGAAAACAGGAAGCGTCAGTGCCTGTGTTCTCAAACCATGTTCTGTCACACTGGCATATCCTCTCTCTATTCTTAAAAGAACAGGAATGACAGCACTGTGGTCACAACTTGTGAAACAATAATTCCCCCTGATGCCACCCCACGAGGGAGAGGGGTGGGAGCGGTAAAGGAAGAGGGGTATTATGCTCCTGTGGAGAGCGGGTGTTTCTAGTGTCTAAAATTCGCCAAAAATACATGTTAACATGTTCAAAAATTATTTTTTTGTACAAAACGAATGCTAAGTATGTCCATTATATTGCATATGTATGGTTGACAACTCTTTTCTGCAAAATTGGCAACTTCACTTTCAGCCCCGAGATTTCTCCAAGTGAGGTTGACTGCATTTTTTTTTCTTCACCACTCCTAAATTGACTTCCAAATGCTAACAATCGATATCCTGTTGAAATTTTCCGAGTAAAATCGCTTTCCTCTCCTCTCTCTGAAAATGTAACGTTGAAAATTTATGTTTCAAGCGGTGAAAAAATGCAATACAGTCCCACACGCTACAATTTTCCCCAAATTATTTTAAGTCGTTTTTATTATGTAAGAGGTGAATGCAAAAACTGTGATTATTATGGAGGTCAACAAAATAGTCATTGGTTAATAGCATGTCTTAACGCCACTGCCAACACCGCCCCCCCCTCCCCAAACCTCCTGCAATGCTCCATAACGTTTGGATGTACACCCTCCACCCACCCCACTTCCCCGCACCCATTGAGTGTCACATCTTTTTTGAACGGCCACTATGCATTCGCAAATTACAGACGGACGTGGTGACCTCTCATTCATGCTTTTATTTTACGTAGAACAAATAAATTATACACAAAAGTTGATGGGGAAAACTTTCAAAAAGAACACGTAAATTGAGCAGACAACCTTCGCCAGGTGGTGGTACATTTTTAATCATGAGTGAAGCACATTTTGCTCAGTTGTGGAAGAGGTAACAAAAGACGCATGCAGACCGCATCGGGAGTAAAAAAAGCCGATGGAAATCGGATGATGTTTAACAAAATTTTCACAGGAAAGGATTTAGGGAGGCGCGTACCATGCATACTGATGGGCTTGATGAAACTGTATTAATAATTTTTATTCGACATGTGATTACATTTTATGGGGACCCTCATCGTGAGTAACACTTGACCCTAACAAAGCCAATGGAAATGTGATGCAATAAACCCAGGCAGTGTATGATCACCAGAGGCCCATCAGAAAACTAAGATGGCGACCATATTATTTTGGCTGGGTGCCATGATGGGTGGAGTCAAGCGACAAATGTGCGTGGGGTCTGGCAGCTGTTTGACCAATGGGTGCACATTTTAAGGAGCTCTTGGAGACCTGCCACACGTTGCAGGTAAAAAGAAAATAAATTCCACATAACCCACAACCAACTGAATTATATCCACGGAATGTGGAATCACATATCTCTTGGTAAATTCGTTATAACTGTGTGGGCTTCACTCAATAATAACTTGCAAACAACCTCGTTATTGCATGAGTAAGTTGCGAAGTGGTTTTGTTGCTGAAATGAGTTGAGAGTCATCTTTTATGGTCGAATGGGAGAAGGGCATTAGATGAACATCCAAGAGATTGTGGGTTCCTCTGAAGGCAGCGGTTTTCAGTATTTAAATTTGAAGGATCTAGAAACTGAGCTCATCTCAAACCAATCACCATATTCCTTTTAGATTCTTGTTAAATCCTTGTAGCTCATTAATGACCTTCAGGGAAGAGTTAATCTGCCTGCTGGCCTGGTCTGTTCTGTTCTGTATCTGGCACCAATCTACACGTAATGGTTGACTATTAATACCCTCAGGATAATCTGAGTGTAACACTAAATTGTTGGGTATAAAACCAGTTGTGAATAGTTGAATTCTTGTAAATTCTTCAACTTCTAAATTGCTGAGTATGTATGAAAGACCATAATAATGAAACTTGAATTCTTGTATAGTTATGAAGCAATAGTACTCTTATAAATTACTGTGATATTGAACTTGATTTGATAACCCATCTATACTAACTTGAGACCCTTGCTTTTCATTTAAAGACATCCCAACACCCAGCTGTGATGAAGATGGGTACTTCCGGGCTGTACAGTGTGATGTGATGGGTACTCCATGTTGGTGTGCTGATCGCTATGGTCGGGAACTCACAGGCTCTCGGGTCCAATCGACCCCCATCTGTGGTCAGTCTTTCACACAAAACTCTCATCTCTCAACAACCTTCTTGTTTCTTGTGCATGTTAATATTTTTAGCAACAAGCCCCTGGAACATATATCTACTATATAAATGGCAGTCCTTCTGTCTGTTTGTCTGTCTGTCTGTCTGTCTTTTTGTTTGTAACCAATAAGCTCCTAGACCAGTAAACCGATCTTGATGAAACTTTACACACATATAGACCTAACATTCAGCTCCAGGATGCGCTAAGTGGCTTTCCATAAAAATGAAAAAAATATATCTTTAAAAAAAAAATTCCATGAAAAAAAAAACTTTCAAATAGTGCGCCGGCTTCATGGTTACGTATTAACATTCAAAAAGGATGTTACGTATTAATCGTAACAAAAGGCTTCATGGTTAAAAACGCAAGGGTTTTTTGAAATACAAAATGTTCATATTTGTTGACTTTTTAAACATACACATTCTCCTCCTGTGATTTGAATTCTCGAACTGCACGCGCACGGCAACAGCTAACTGCTGATAGATCTGCTCATGAAAGAGCCAGGCAAGCGGAGTCAGCTGTGGAGAGAGAGAGTCGTCTTACTGCTGATATATCTGCTCATGAACGAGCCAGGCAAGCAGAGTCGGCTGCAGATAGAGAGCGTCGCTTAACTGTAAATAGAGCGTCACACCGACTGGCGAGAGAAGCACAAAACTCACGTTACAGCTTTCTAGGTCCGGGTTTTGGCAGGATATCAAGGACAGTTTCCACTGCTGCTAGGAACATTGAGTGGCTCAAGACAAGGCCGCCTTCAACTATGACCTCTCTGAGGATTACGGCAGCATAAAGCCTTCCTTCCATAAATCTGAGGAATAAAAGAAGCCTTCCTAATTTTCTCCATACAACTAATGTCTCAGTCTAACTAGCGTGAGGAAAATAGGGCAAATTTCCCGGGTATTACCGGGTATTTCAGCTAATATATATATATATTTTGTAGTTTTGTTTATTATGGATGGTATAGCCTGGTGTTGGCGCAGTGGTTCGGGCAGTGGCTTGGGATCCAAAAGGTCCTGAGTTCAAGCCCCGTTGGGCCACTGAATTAATACACCAGGGGGGTTGACTCAGCCTGTCATCCTTCCGAGGTCGGCGAAGTGAGTACCAGTGTACTGGGCCGGTGTATACTCCGGTTAAAATAGGTGTACCATATCCCTGTGTCGTAAGAGGCGACCAGGGTTGCGTCAGGAAGGGCATCCGGCGTAAAACATGTGCCAAATCACTATGCGGATCATACGGATGATCCGATGATCCGCTGTGGCGACCCCTAACGGGAGCAGCTGAAAGAAGAAGAGGAGGAGTTTATTATGGATGGTGGGAGGATGTGAAAAAGTTGAAGGAACAGGGAGAGGAAGAGGACAAAGAAGCAAAAGATTGGCCGTGACTCACAAGGGCGGTTAATTGTGTGAGCAGGCAGTGCAGTCACATGACGTGAATAATGTGAGATAATAAAAGGAGGAAAAGAAAACAACCATTTCCAACTAAGAGAAGGGTGAGGTTGTGAGATCAGAGTAATTATGGTGGAAGGAGCAAAGCGAGTTGTGTTTTTTTCATATGAATTAGATGAATAAGGATGAGGATGAATAAGAATGGGTTGTATTGAGAGATATATAGGAATGACGATAAGGATGATGGGGGATCGTGGGGGGTGGGGAGGGAGGGGGGAAAGGAGGGGGGAGAGGGAGAGGGAGAGAGAGAAAAGTGGATGGGCAGTCCAAAAAGATAATGTGCAGCTTATTGTCTATTCTGTACTGTTGAAGGAGCCATGCGTGCTTGCGAGTTCCACCCATTGGTTGGACAGTTCGCCTAACTCCATCCACAATTTTTAAACTATGGCCGCTGCCAATTTAGGAACCCTTTAGAATTACCTTTTGGATCCTTTAGAACCCTTTAGAAATTATCCTTTGCAACCATTTAGAATTACCCTTTAGAACCCTTTCTCTCAAACAATGCTTTTACTGCAGAGGTTATGCAGGTTTGCTATTATTTCCAATTATTTTCTCTTAAAATTGTGACTGGTTTCTGTGAAATCGGTGACAGCATGACAGGGGATCCGAAAACATTACATATTCTGCTATTTTGATATGGGAGTGCCAAATTGCTTTTACGAGCAGGAGGAGGGTGAGAGTAAAGATGGGACAACTTTGAAAGGAGGGTAGGGGTTGAGGACTTTTGGTGGGGTGGATGTGGTGGGGGTTGAAGGCTTGAGTGTGGGGAGGGGATTGATGCCTTAGGGTTGGGAGGGGAAGGGTGAGGCTTTTTTGTTGAGGAGTTGTCAGAAGTGTGTGTGTGTGTGTGTGTGTGTGTGCGCGCGTGTGTGCGCGCGTGTGTGCGCGCGTGTGCGCGCGCGTGTGCGCGCGCGTGTGTGCGCGCGCGTGTGTGCGCGCGCGTGTGTGCGCGTGTGTGCGTGCGCGTGCGTGCGTGCGCGCGCGTGTGTGCGCGTGCGTGCGTGCGCGTGTGTGCGCGCGCGTGTGTGCGCGTGTGTGCGCGCGCGTGTGTGCGCGTGTGTGCGCGCGCGTGTGTGCGCGTGCGTGCGCGCGCGTGTGTGCGCGCGCGCGTGTGTGCGCGCGCGTGTGTGCGCGCGCGCGTGCCACTGTCGAGGGAGGTGGGGGGGAGGGTGACACAATCACCTTGCGGGTAATGTGCTAGTGTTGCGTGCCGGGGGGTCGGGTGAGAAGACCACGAGGTGGGGGAAGCGATCTCGTTTCCCACCAGACTCCCCGGAATTGTCGGCCGTCGCACACGGATAATTCCATGACGCGGCGGGTCGCTTAACCGACCGTGGACGCCAATAACTCAACCGCGTGACCTAGGGTCCTCCCGTCTATGGGTTAATCGGGTTACCGAATTAATCACTTGATTTAATTACCGGGAACACGCCCTCGGTACGCCTTGTCCCAACCGGATCACTCTACCGGATCGGATCACTTTTCCGGATCGGATGCAGCCGAGCGACACTGCCAAGGACGTACCGGCTAAAAGGAACAGATCATTGGGAATAAAGTCCCGGCTAAGCTCGGATTCGGACCATGCTGAATCAATGAAAGAAACCACAAAGACGAGCTGGGAACATTCCAAATAATAATTTATTTACAGTGGGAGAGGAAAGGTATGTGGTACGATAAAGATTTATTGGGGTGTGTTGTGCAGAGATGGGGGAGAGAGGTGTGATGCAGCAAATAAACAGGCAACTTACAAAAGGAGACACAGACCCTTAACGTGAAATTAATAACAATAATAATGATAACGATATTCTGCAGTCTTACTTAAGCAGACAGGCGCCAGCACGCACGCACACACACACACACACACACACACACACACACACACACACACACACACACACACACACACACCCCGATGAAGAGAAAGGGAGGAAGGGAGGATGCAACCAGGAAGGGACGGGAGTTGAGGCTTTGATCTTGGTACCTTTGTGCTTGATAGCACAATGCGCCACCAATACATTTCGGAGGGGTGGGGGGGATGCTCTGTGGTGCGGTACCCGACAGTGGGCGCGTCATCTCTGGATTCAGCCACATGTTTGGAGACCTTGTTCGTGAAGGAGGAGCTTCAGTGGAGAAGGGGCGGAGTCCAGAGTGCGAGGATGGAGTGGCAGGTGGGACCAGGTAGGTGGGTGTGGTCAACGTCATGTGGGTGGAGATGAGGAGGTGGAGTCCGACAGCAGGTGGCGGGTTGTGGAGGTGTCGATGAGGCGAGGCTAGAGCGGGAGAGAGGCGGAGAGAGAGAAAGAGAAAGGTGCAGGAACTGCTCCAACCTTTATAGGGCATGCCGTGTGGGGGGAGGGGACATGCCGAATCGAAACATGGGCGCTCCGATTGGCCCCAACCCCTCACATGGCCCGCCAACTTTGGCAGGAAACCGCCTCACTTCGTTTCCGGCAAAGGCATCCCAGACAGTGGGAATATTATGCTCCGACCCCACGAGATGACATGAATCGCCCACACTGAAATTGGCACGTGAATCGTCTTGCAAAAACCCCCAGGCGTGCCCGAAAGACCGGTCGAGGGTCCCGCATGCCCGCTCGGGCGTTCGATCAGCGTCGATCAACGCGCTCGCTCCACGCGCGCCAACGTGGCTCGCACTGTACGTTTCCCGGCTTGATCGCAGCTTCGCTGGCTGTAGAGACGAGAAGTTCACCATCCGTGGAGAATCCACTGTTGCCAGCGAGGGCCAAAGTTACATCATTATGGATGAATCCATGCATGTTTTGCGAGCGGCGTACGTGTCTGCTTTCGAGCACATTCCATACAGTGCGCGTGGTTCGGCCATTACGCACGTGGCCAGCGCTCGAGTTCACACGGCTCCGCTAGTGTGTGCGTGGGGTGAACACCAATATGTGTCAGATATTGAGGTTGAAAAGGAACAAGCCGCTTCTACTCCGCACGCTCGTATCCTGCCCAACATGGCATGGAGTCGTCTTTATCGGCCTCCGTACGCATCTTGTGCAGCGTGGGCGTCGTGCTGGCCGTGTTTCCTGTATTGTGAAAAACACCATTCGTGCAGCCTCTTAGGAGGTATTCATTTGCATGTCTTTTTAATGCAACCGGCAATCTTCCCCAGATTATCGGAAGCTCGAGTCGATACTCCCGCACCACAAAGTGTACCACATGACTCACCGCACACGCCAGGTTTAGGGCTTACCCGGGAACAAGGATCTCTGTGCAGCAGTTCCCTCACAGCTGCGCCGCACATGCTGGCCTCCATGATGCCCCACCTTACTGCGAAGGCGCACGTGGCTGATTTACCTCAGGAATAATCAGACAAAAAGAAGAGTAGGGGCGAAATTAAGGATGAAATGATTTAAGCAACCCCAGCTGTTAGATCATCGCAACGTACTCCCTTGTTGTCCCACTAAACAAAAGTAAAGGGACTATCTACACGTATAATAATGGAATAACTGTCTTGGGACACCTATCTGTTGTATGCATGCGGTTCCGAGAACCGCAACACCAGTATCTCCTAAAGAAGTAACCAAAGAGTGCATATATGAAGTTCTGATATTTTTGGGGTGCAGTGAAGGATACTAACAATTTGGTGAATTCTAACAACAGGCAGAAATAATCTGATCAGCAGAACTTAGCTTGTGGAGGAGTGAAGCACGCATTCTTCACTCACCTCAAAACGAAACTGGATATTCATTTGATGTTGTCGTGTCCAGTGGGTCTGCCCCTACCTGGATGGATGGCTAAACAGTTCTCCCTTGGAGGCTTACAGCCAAGATTTTCGGAGACTATGGCACGCGCGGGAAAGAAACAGCTCGGCGCTTCACCAGTATGGTAGCACAGGGGTTTTACTCTCTTTCCCACTAAAGATACAGACACTAGCAACTTAAATAAATAATGATTTAATCAACAGAAAAAGCAACAATTATATAGGAAATGAATCAAGAAGTGACGTAACTTACATTTAATTTTGAGGTGCCTCCACACTGACTCAAATACAAACAAGAAGCGAATACTTCGATATTGCGCGGCTGGGGGCAGTAAAAGTCTAGGTTAAGAATGATGAAACAATTTTGCAGTTATAAAATGTTAATGTAGACAAGGTGAATTAGCATGCATGATGGGAAGAGTTGTGACGTTGGACAAATTTCTATTTATAGCCATCAGATCAAAGGGACGTACGCGGCCATAAGTGTGACAAAAGACATGACAGAAGACACAGGACAGAAGAGCCAATTATATAACAGCGCGATGTCGCCGCGCTATAAAAAGGGGATAGAATAAAACAAGGAAAAATCACTCCTTTATTTCAGCACTTAGCTTCGGGTCCAGCAGATGGTCTCAGTTGCTTGAAGGTCACCAAACTGCGTCGTCACTGTGTTGGAGGATGCGCCCAAAATGGCACCGAAACGCTCTCTGGGCGGGGAACATTTGTGAGGTAATTAGTGAGGCAAAAAAAAAAACAATTTCTTTTCGTATGTGAAAAATATAACAAAATATACAAAAATACAAAAAAAAAAAAAATCAAACGTGTGAGGTCATTTTGTGTCGACAAAAAATATATAATAACCCATGAAGTTACGTGCATGAAGCAAAAACACACCGACTGCTTGTAATTCAAAACAGCTCACTGCACTGGAAAACGTGGGGATGGGAACACTCCACTGTAAATGGTGGAGACTTGTAATACCCTCCCCCCCAGGAGGTGGCGTTACACGATACACAATTACATCGAGAATTTACATCCCTCCCACCCCAAGACTACTGGAAAAGATTTTTTTAAGCCTTTACTTTAAATGGTGTCATGCTGATCCCATGTAGCAAGTTGGGATGTAATCAGACCACAACTGTCGGAGTAGCGCGACAAACAAACACAAACACCAGTCCGTAAATTACACTAAGGATGCTATTATCATTTGTTATTATTAACCTCCGCCATCGAAGATCGGAGGTTACTGTTTTCACCCCTTTCTGTTTGTTTGTTTGTTTGTGAACAGTATTACGGAAAAACTCCTCGACGGATTTTGACGAAACTTGGTGGGGGGGGGTTAGATATGGTCCAAGGATCATGCCATTAGATTTTGGACTTGGTCCCCACACCCAAAAAAAAATTTAGGGAAAATTTTTTTTTTTTTTGCATTTCTACATGTTTTAAGTGATTTCCAACCCCCCCCCCCCCCCCAAAAAAAAAATGTTGGAGAAAAGAACTATAACTGTCAGCACTGTTGACATCATATTTAATGAATAAGATATAAGGTTCACTTGAGTGACCCAGCAGTATTGGCGGCGGAGGTTTTGCACTCTCCCGAGTGCTCTCCCTCTACCCTCTTGGGGAGGGGGGGGCAAACGAAGTTGATTCAACCTCCATCACATCACTCTTAGTCCTCCTGTCAAGTTTGCTGAGATTGGATAAGTAATGACCGAATGTATCACGCTCAAAAAAAACAGTCAAACAGACAGACAGATGCCAAATAGCGTATTTTATTATGATACCTGTAACTGAGTTATTGAATCTAATTGCCAATGTTGGATGACAAAACATATATTCTTACAGCATTGGTGATAATACACTGTAAAATAAGGTAACTTCCATGGAAGTGCTTGGAGAAGCATAAATAAATATATATATATATATATATATATATATATATATATATATATATATATATATATATATATATATATATATATATATATATATATATATATATATATATATATATATATGGTTTGTGGGATTGTGGGGCCACATTGCTTTTTCATTAGGTACCATTTTAGTGCCCATCCCAAGTTGTCAAGAGGTCATTATGAACGATAATATGTCGACAAGACTCGGCAGGGCAAGAAGATTACCTTCTCCCTGAAGAAAGTCAATAAGCCAGCTGGGTTTCCTTTATGAACCACCAATTTAATAGTGACATTATAATTCTCAGAACAATTTGGGTTTCAGAAGCAAAGAATCCAAATCATTAATGTTGCTTTTTTCAGCCAGATGTGAAGCTACATCCCCTGGGATTTCCTCAACTAGATCACAACAGGTGCATACATGCTATGGTTCCTGCTGGTTTGTATGCATTGTGAATAATAAAGTAGCCAAACAAAGAAGGAAATAATATGACATAATTTTGAATTTTTTTGGTGGTTATCTTAGAAGTTAAATTCATATTAGCAGAATGATGAGTGTGTTCACTACTCAACCCTTGTGCTGCTTCGCAGGAGATCATGAAGGATCTGGTGATTGGGCAAGTGGGGATTGGTCAGACGCAGAAGATGCACCAGATGGTGAGATGACTGAGGAACTGAGACACAAAGCACGGCGTAGTGTGGAGGCTGCTGGCCGTGAGATATATGAGGAAGGACCAGAGGAAGATTCAGAGGATGAAGAGGTTGAGTCTGAAGCAGAGGTTGAGGGTGGATACATCTGGTAGTAGCAACAACAAGAGTTGATTTACCAGAAGGGTGAAGATGGAAAGTTGAAAGCTGGAAGGGTAACCTCTCACTTTGTGCAGACTACTAACTGCAAACAGGCAAAATGCAACACAGGGAAGGAATTCCCCATTTAATGCTCATAAAGAATGCTGATCACTGGTGGATTTCAAATTAGGAAAGCAATTGTTGCATTTAACGTTGTACTGCAGAGTAAGGTGTAATGAAGGAATTTTACAGGGTTAATTATTCGTTAGACAACTTGAACACTGATGACTGCACGTAATACCATTGTAATAGGAACAAACAATTCAGACAGATGGATTATTGGCATTGAAGCGATGTGTATAGAGAGATCACTCCAGACGGTAACAAACAATCCAATGTGCCCTCTATTTACAATAGGGTTCATTCAATTTCTGTACCATTCCAAAGTGGTTTTAAATTTAACTCTTCGATTCCCATCCATCTGTCAGCTTTTTCCCCCTCTTTTTTACCCCCATTCAGTTTCTGGCTAGTTAAACCCTAAAACAATCTATCCACCTCTGCTTTTTTTGTTTGTTTTTAATCTCTTCATAAACACAATGGCTATGGACAGTTGATTGATGTCAGAAGCGTGCATTTGTGAGCAGGAATGTTCTTTGTCTCATGTGATGAGCATCATATAATCTAGTGTGAAAT
>NC_140970.1:16861299-16883799 GCF_056783735.1 Eptatretus burgeri
GCGGCCGGCTGCTCACACGCAGTCCAAGGCCTCCCCCCTTTAAAATGAACCCAGTGAACCACAACGGCGCATGGGCTGCACAAACGCAGTCTCCCGGTGCGGCTGCCCTCAAGGCAGTCCCTGCAGAACACTGAACGGGCACTGACGAATGCAACAAAACAGTGCACGGGCTGCACAAACGCAGTCTCCGTGCCAGCTGAAATGGCACACGCAACGAGCACAACGGATGGATGGATGGATGGATTAATGAATGGACGCAAACACGGTGCACGGGACGCCACTGCAGGCCCGTGCTGTAGCTGCTAACAGGGCAGTTCTTGCAGCTTGCAAACTGTTGCTTTGATCCTGGCGCACATGGAAATGAACAGGGGGGGGGGGGCAAAGCAAAAATTGAACGGGCCTGGTGAACAGGGGCAGTGGGCATGGCATGGCAAAGTGAGCAGGCAACCACAGCCTGCAGAACAGGGCGGCCGCAGGCAAACACAGCCGGCAGACGAACTGGCCGGCACAGGCCCTGCAGCAAAACAACAGCTGCCGATGAAGTGGGCCGGCCTTTGCCCTGCAGTGGAGGTTGGTGGAGGGGGTGCGGTGGTGCCGGCCACTCGGAAGGCGGGCTTGGACCTTACCCTATGGTCTCCCTCCCAACCTATCGCCTTTGCCTGTCACTGTCCCTACCCAGCCCCTTAATTTGTCAAACCCAATTTAGCCCCAACTAATTTTTTTGTTGTTTTTATTTTTACTTCCCCACTATAAATCGTCCCCTAACCCCCTTTATCGTCCTTGTTCGGCTAACCTATCCTGTCACCTAGCCTACTCCCAACCCCTACGTTCCCTTCCCGGAGGGAACAAGGGAGAGCTAGCGTCCTGTGTCGAGGCCCAACGAAGCCTCAGAATGGCCTCCCCAGAGTTCAGCGATCTATAACACAAAGTGGGTCCAGCGGCCCAAAATGAGAGCGAAGGGATGGATGGTGCGGAGGGGTACACTTCCTATCTACCCTAACCATTTAACTGTTAAACTACCCCGGGGCTTTCAACAAGCACCTCTCGCTTAAACTATTGGTTCTAACAACCCAGATTCCCGTCGCCTGTGTTGGTGTCCTCACAATTTCGGGCCTCGCCCCCCAATTTTCTTTCCGTGCCCTCACATGGTCTCATGGCTGGGACGCGTGGCTCCTCTTGGCAGGCACTACCCTCTGCCGATTCCCCTACTATGGCACCCCCGGGCACTACACTGCCTCCGAGCCTACCAGCTCCCGAAACACCGGGGAGTGCCCTCCATGGCACCTCCCCTGAAACGCACACTGGCAAGCTGGCTTCCCGGGCCCCTTTCCGAAGGTCACCCATGCCCACAACACTGCCCACGCGACTAACGGCGCCCCGGGCCCCCGCACCAAGCGGGCGCACCCGTGCCCACTACGCTATCCCGGCCCCCCATGGGCCCTTGGCCTACTACGGCCGACTAGCCTGGTGCCCGGGGTACCCACTCAGCGATACTCACCTTTCGCTGCCACGCTCCCAGCCCGTCAACAGGGCTCCTGCACCCCTCCAAGCGGGTTTCGAGCCTACACTTCCACCACCAGCAAAACGACTTCCATTTTTCAATTTGACTAACCCAGCTAACTCTCTCTACACTGACCCCGGGGTCCCTTGGGCGGGAGTCACTCCTCCCCCCAATCACTCATCGCACCATGCATTCCACATTCGCTCCATACACACAGACCCACTGGCCTCACTCACTCACCAAGCACATGCTTCCACTTCTCTCACCAACTCTTCAACACACACACCGCTGAACTCTGCCATCCTGCTAACTACCTCCCCTAACTAACTCGTGCTCCCACGTCATCCCTTAAACTATAGCACGTTCCATTTAACACTACGTAGCTAAACTACGTCCCCTCTACACATCCAAAGTCTGTCACTGCCTTCTAACCTCCATTTCCCAACCTAAAGCTCACTAAATCCCTCTACCTAATCCATTCCACGAGCCCCATGAGGACTTACCCCTGCCCCATGGAGCCGGTCGAGCTAAGCTAACCCTTCCCCTTAACTCGTGTCATCCTGTGCCCAGGTAAGGGGGTCTTCCACCCCTTGCCCAGGAATCCTGTGCACCCGAAAGTGAGGCTTGCTTTTCTTTTTTTTCCCACCTGCGCAGCACCAGCGCGGTAACTCGCAACCTGCGCACCAGCGCGGCAATTCACAGCCGCGCACCTGTGGCGTGACGTCATGGCAGCTGTTCGCATCCCTCGTCCCTCTTGGATGGTACCATCCGGCAGGGATTCACCCTCCTGCCGGATTCCAACCATGCACGCAGCCATGACGTCACCCGGCGCATTAAAAAAAACACAAGCCTCACGTCTCGAGGGGTTCCCCACGCGAACACATGTGCTTTGCCCGTTGGAGCTGAACACACACGATCGCGTGGAGAACCGTCCGGTCCAAATCCGAAATCCTGCCTAAACTTTGTCCGTCCGCGGGATCGGCAAATCCACCGCTGGCGTTTCCGGACTGGGACTTCACTCCCGCAAGCGAGCACGTGGGGGCCTCGTGCGTTGCACAGCATGGACCTCGCGCTCGCTGCTGGGTGAACCCGGCACGGTGTCTGAAACAGCTACAGCCGCTACTCGGCTTTCTTTCCTCTGTCGCCGTCGTCGTCGCCATTCAACACACGCACTCCCGCGTGCCACGACGCTATCACACCATTCCATCACATTCAAACTGGGAGACGCGGCTGCATGCTCACGCATGCCAACCGACATCTCCCTCACATACCGCTCTCTCACACACACGGTCTCCCTTGCACTCGGCCGCTCACTCAAGCATGCCATTTCCCTTACACAAAAGATACCACTCACACACGCGGGGGCACTCGCCCGCGGTGTCTCATCCACACACGGCGTGCTGGGGAGCACGCCCTTCGGCACACTTGCCACCACACCACTCACACACGGGGTCGCTTCCACACACGGGGACGCACTCACACCTTGCACCACACACACCGGGACAACCACACTGGTGATTCGTGTCCCCACAAGGGTCTCTGGGGCCTCTATACCCCCCAAGCTCTCCGTGCACCCGTTCGCAGCACTCCTCCCCTCGACCTCGCAAAGCACGACCGAACCCACCTGGTCGTGACTCGCTTCAAGGGGGCATACTCCCTCCCCTCGTTCCTGGAGGAGGCTATCCCACTGCTCGCACTGGGTCTCCACCCACTCCGCCAGCTCACCCCCATTGTCCTCCACTAACTCTGTGTGTGTGTGTGTGTTCGTCTCTAACCCCGTCTTCATCGTGTAGTCTTCCCTCTATCGTTCCCATCTCCCGTGTCTCTGTACATTTATTAGTTTCTGTTGTCCCCTCGTGTCTATTAGTCTCTGCTTCTTTCTGGCGTCTTTCCCTTATCTTTATGTCAGTCAACCTTGCTTTCTCCTTAAGTCGCTCCCGTCCTTCCCTCTGTTTCACTCCTTGCTCTTTCACGATTTCCGCGTACCTCATCCTTGCTTTCCGTCTTAATTGTTCTTTTCTCTCCCTCTCAATTCCTTTCACCTCGTCTCTTGTCTCCCTCGTGCACGTCTCCGTCACCCCAATTAGTTTTTCCCTTTCGGTCACCGTCACGCTTCTCACCCAACACGTCCCCCGAATTATTTTCTCCTTACCCGCCTCCACCGCGGGCCCGACAGCCGTTGCACCCCCTCCCAGCTCGTTCGCTCCCACACGTGGCGTCGCCATTTTGAGCTCCTCTGTCGTCGCCTTCATGCCCGCCTGCAGGCTTCGGCCAATGTTCTGCGTCTCACCCCGCAGTTCTTTCATTTCTTCCTTCATGTTTGTTTCCATTTTTTCGTTCATGCCTTTTATTTCGTTTTTCATGTAATCCAGTTTGTCATTTATCCTCTGCGCGAGTTCCATAATCTGCCGCATTGTCACCTGCCCTGGCAGGACCGATCCGCTATTATCGGTCACGGTTTCGCTGGGGGCCAGGGAAGGGTTTTGACGGAGGAGGGGTGGGGGGTGTCATACACCGCGGCCGCCGCCGCACCTATTTCGGGCTCTGGGTTCAGTTGGGGGAGTTCGTGTTCCTGCACAACCAACATTTCTTGCACGGGGATTTCATCCTGGACCATGGATTCTACACATTCTAAATCCATTTCTTATACCCCCGTCTCCCGCTCGCCTTGAGACGCCATCTTATTTCTCGTAAAGAGTTAATTTAAATCGCTCGTAATTTGGAGGGAATCGGGGGTCGCTCCTCTCACCCCTGGACCGATTCCCGTGAATTTAGCTGGAGACAGGAGAGCCCGTTTTCCCGCTCTCCGACACCAGTGCCGCGAGGAGGGGGATGAGTTTGTGTCCCACGACCTGACACCAGTGTTGCGAATCCGCGCCCTCCGGCGTGCGAGTGGCCACGTAACTCGAATCGCGGCACGTCGCCCACCAGACGGACAATTCTGTCGTGACCCTCTCGGACTAACGCCGGGAACTAGTCACGGGTGGGCCTTTCGGCCTCACCACGATCGTGCCAATCGGCCCCCCGCGTGGGATAGGGTTGTTCGCCAAATTCGACCTACCTAAGTACCCACACGGAGGGTAGACCTGGCGATCGCACCTCGCCGCAGGTCGACTCCGGACACGGGCCACTTTAAGCGACCTGTTCCGTACTATCGGGATAACCGAGCGGTGTTATCGTCAACCTCGACGGTTCCGATTAATTATAGGGCGTATTTAGCCCACTACCAACCCTTTACGTGAAGTAAGATGGAGATTCAATTAAAGAAAAGACAAAGCGAAACGGGAAAAACAGTTCAACATAAGGCACATTTATTCTGCGGCACAGGGATAGCACACATATACAATTACAACAATTATGCACCGAAAGCAATTGCAACAAAAGAAACACAACAATGCAGAGATACTACCGACTACGCGAGCACACGGCAACACTTACACAGTTTTACTTTACAGACGGCGCCGACAACACATATACTCAAAAGCAAAAGAAAAGGGCTACCCTCAACGACAAGGGGGCAGACGGGCCTGTGGGCGCGAGACCGGGCGGAGCCAAATGCCGCGGTAGTGCCCCGACTCCGCGCTCCTCCACGGGTTTCGTTGGCACTGCTTGGAATGGGGTGGGAACGGGGCCCCCTTTCCGCAATATCTCAGCGGGGGAAAGGGGGGAATTGTTGATGCTCTGGGGAAAGAGGATAGCTGGCTTGCTTGGGTCCCGCGACGAGCGACTCCACTGCGACCTCGACCGCGCTCCCGGCTTCCCCTCTCTGCAGCTCCCCGACAGACTCCGAACCCCGACAGACTCCGACTCTCCTCCAGACCCGTCTTAACTGCTTCTGCCACACTCCGCCGCCGCCACACCTCTCCAACTCGCCCGAGCCCAAAACTCACTGAATTCGCCCCGCGCTCGGCGCTTTATAGTACGGCAGGAGAACCCATATGCAAATTTCCGGATCAGGTTGAGCTCGGGGGCGGAGCCACGCTCGTCCATTGGATGGAGGAAAAGTGGGCGTGAACCTCCCCTCATCTTCGAATTTGCATATATCGATTCTACTCCGACGCGCCTGGAGGCGAGGCCAAATCGCCCCGCGCTTGCTGATAGGACGGAACAGAAGTGGGCGTGTATCATTCCTGATCCGACTTCTCCTCGGAAAGGCCGCTCTTTGTACCCGCGGCTCAGCGCGCGCCCTGTACGAGGCCAGGACAGCCTGACGCTCGGCGTTCACAAGTGGTGCTGGAATGGCCGCAGAAGGAGAGGCGAAGGTGGTGGAGTGTCGAAAGTGGCGGTCCCTGGCCACGGTGACGCTTGGAATGGTGGTGATGCGATGTTTGCGAGAGCGAGTTGTGAAGGTAAAGGTCGTGGCTGTTGGCGTTGTTGTTGTTGTGAAGCGGCGTTGCCGTTGGTGGTTGTTGTGTGATGGATGTTGAGACGTGGTTGGTTCAAAATAAAGATAGAACAGAAAAACGGCTATCTTAAAGGGTCGCAGCGCGAATGAATCACATTTATTCCCTCTAAACAACGGGTTTGGGCTAACTACACATGTACTTACAGAGATATCTCACCTACAGGACCTGAATGGTGGTTTGCGAATTTCCTCAACCACAACAATATCTTTCAATCCTGACAACTCTCACAGTCTCACTATATCTTTCTGAAAGGACCATCTGGAACCCCCCCCCCCCATCTTCTTTCTCAACAATCCTCTTAAAGATGTCATCTCATTCAAACTTTTGGGCCTCACTATCTGCCATGATCTTTCCTGGGAAATCCGCATCTCAAAGCTGGCCTCCAAAGCCAGTCGCCATTTGGGCATCCTCCGTCGTGCAAAGTCCTTCCTTGGCACACCTGAGCTCCTGACCATGTACAAAGCTTTCATCCGCAGCCTGATAAAGCACTGCTCTCCCATCTGGGCTGGCACTCCCACCTCTCACCTTCCTCGGCTTCCCGCTGTAGAAACCAAGGCATTTAAGATCATTATTATCTCCTGCAATGAGGTTTACCCTTTTGGTCTCTCGTTCTCTCACCGCAGGCAGGTCGGTGGTCTTTCTGTCTTCTACTATCTCCTCTCCGGCCTTGCCCCCCACCCCCTGCTCTGTCTGCTATCTGTCCTGCCCATCTTTCTGCAGGGCACTCAAGGTCCACCAACAACCCACTTCTTGTTGAACTTTGAAAATCAAGAATCACTGTTCACCTTCGTTCTTTCATTCCTCTTTTTCCCCCACCTTTGGAACAAACTCCCACACACGCTTCAATCCCACTCTTCCCTCCAGGTCTTCAAAATAGCTGTTCACCCCCATCTCTTATCTTCCCCCATCCAAAGCCATGATATTTTCTAACCCTGTTAATCAAGAGAATGGGGAGGCAGGTCGTTGCAGGACAAGAGAGACATGTTCGGAGACGAAGGCTTGAAGTGAGATGGAAGCAAGAGAGGCAGGACTGGCGGTCGAAAGAGCAGGGCATTACGGCTGGCTTTCCTTCGACGCATGAAGAAGAGTGAGGTTGCAGTTGTAGTCGTGAGAGGAACGTCACGGGGATGGAGGATCTCGCTTCGCTCTCCTCTCGGCATGACGAAATTTCTGCGTGATTCTCGTATTCATATCGAGGCAAAGTGGCTACATGCTGAGCAACACGCTGACCATTGACTCTTGCTTGGTCATGAGAGATGGATCTCAAAGCCTCGTGTGCACTACCGAAGGGAGCGACAAGCAGGGTCGGCGAAGAAGCTACAGCATGATTCGGGAGCCCTGACGTCGAATATTGCCTCACTAATTGCTCGGCGCCATTTTTGGGGTGCGGTTACCCGCGCATCGACAACTTTATTTCATGTGACCCCTTTTCTGAGTGTGGAGGTGCCTAAAAATTAGATTTTGATTTTGGGTCCCTCAGATCTTGATTCATTTTCATTATAATTGTTGATTTTCTGTTTAATAAATCAGTAATTATTTAATTTGCTTGTGTCCGTGTTTCTGTTTTGCGTTCGAGAGGTAAAATCCCTGTGCTGTGCTTCCGCCCTGGTGAGGTGCCGAGCATTTCTTTCCCATGCGTGCCATTAATCTCCAAAGGGGTTACCTGTAAGCCTCCAAGGGAGAACTGTTTGGCCATACGTCCAGGTATAGGGCAAACCCACCGAACACAACAGTGCATAGCAACGAGATCATTTACAATCTTTATGGAGCTATGTTCTCATGATGGCAGAAGCATGCAATTTGGTGGACATGTAACTTCTTATACTTGGAATAGAAATGATTATTAACCAATGGGAAAACCATCAAAATGGTTCCCATTTCCAGGAAGCTAATAAACATATGTTTGCCATGTATTTATTATATGCAATTCATAAGTGAACACACAATATGATCCTATCCGTAGGAATCCCGATGATGGCAGTTGCCAGCACAGTAGCACAGGGAAGTGCGTGGCAGCCTGGCCTTGAAACACATACATAGGCCACAGCAAGCCTTTTTGCAGCAGCAAATGATGAGTTCCTGACACCTTTGATGCCTCAGTCAAGATTGTCCATTTCGGAGTCCACCCATACTCGCAAGGCTTTCAGCCCCAATTTTCTGGACATAGAAAGTCAGGTTGCTTAATGGTTTCCTGAGCCCAGATGCATCCAGTTTGGAGGACAGCACGCTTCTTGTGCTCTTCAAGGGCGGGGGGATGTTCTCCAATGAATGCATGCTCTTTGAGAAGAGCACCTGTCGTGCTTCATTCGCTTCTCTATAAGAACAACAAACTGTTCAAGCTCTCTGAAGTCTTCATCTGTGATCTATGCTGGAATTGATGATAGGCATTGGAATACAGGTGTTATTACTGGGTATGCCCGCTAGGTTTCATATGCAGTCTTCTTATCTCATCCACAAAATCGCATCCCATCACTGCATGAAAAAATAGCACTGCATCACACTTCTCTTGTCCAAGTGAGTCTGCAGTTTCATGTGTGGTTCGGTACCGCAAATGCTTCCCAGTGCCAAATGCAATCCAGTGTTCATCAACTTGAAGTCTATGTACATTCGCTACACCACAACATGTGTATCAACTGTCTGTACTATTATACGAGACAGCCTACTGTTAACAGCAACAGTCACATGGAGCAGAATCCTGATATCTGCTGCATCATGGCTGCAGGATGCGATAACATACTTGTGAATGGGCACAAATGACACATCACCACCATGTACTGTGCTGATCAGTACTTTTTCTTCTTGTTCAACCTTTGGCACATGTTCTCACACTGAAAGGAATAGCTCTGCCTTGTTTTCTTCTGACCGAAATAAACTACCAGTTTCTTGGAAATGTGGCATTAACCACCACCCACTTGCATACTCCATCACCCCCGTGTATCTCTTGTGCTTTGTTTCAGACTATTCTCAAGGAGTCTGTCCCATACAACATCAACAGGATTAACAGCTTCGACTTTTGCTTTCAGAGATTGTACAAACACATTTTTGGGCATACTCTCCAAATGTTTTACATCTGTGTCCTGTTGGTAACATGTGAACTACAGCAGCCCCATCAAATATTATAGTATCAACAACTGGTGCTTTTGTTGTGAATCCAACTTCATTTTTGAGACGCTGACATAGATCAGACCCATCCAATCTGCAGTTTTCCTCTAACAGAGTGCTGGGGGGCATACCTGGTTGTCATGCCTAATCAAAATAAAGAGCAGTTACTGCACTGTACTCCCAAGAAGAAAGCCAGACATAACACACACACACACACACACACACACACACACACACACACACACACACACACACACACACACACACACACACACACACACACACACACACACACACACACACACACACACACACACACACACACACACACAAACACACACACACACACATACACACACACTCCACACATACATACATATATATATATATATATATATATATATATATATATATATATATATGTATATATAACCACACACACACACACACACACACACACACACACACACACAAACATACAAACACACATATATAAACACACAAACACGGATATATTATGTACTGGTAAGTACTGACAAAAGCTATTATATTTGAAGTTATAACCTTATAAGCAATCGACTGATTTGCCAACTGGCCGAATCATCATCAGGGCACTGTTTTTCATCGAGGTTTCGATCCTTTCAGCCCAGAACCTCTCCAAACGGTGGATCCACAACCCCGGTCACATGATTTCTCCAAATTTCCATCCCTTGACTGGCATGCAATGTAAAGTCTGGCAAAGAGGAGAAATCATTCCTCAATGAGGACCATTTTTGTTATTCAGCTGTGCGGTTCTTGTCAGGTGGCCTGCCAAAGAAGGTGAGCTTGTTTTTGTGCATTGTATCAGAAAATGCAGTTGTGTGAATTATCAGCCTCTTATAGTTACGAAAGGGTTGAACTGTTCTTGGCCAATCTTTTTTGCACTTCTGACAGATGCCACCACAATGTTCCTTTACTATGGACTTCTGTAATACATTGGAGTAAGCGTGTGCACAGCACCATATAACTGGCCTTCGAGGGTAGTTATCAGTCCATAACGAGAGCGTAGAAGTTCCAAAAGCTTGTTTGCTAGGAAAAGTGACTCCTCTGTTGGTAGTAAACATCAGCGTTGTCAGGTACCACAACCATGCCATTTTAACCTCCCAGAGTTGGTTTAGTCTGTATATGGACTCCTTGCCATTTATAATTGGCTTAAAATGGCTGTAACTATGAAAAGCATGGTTTCTCGGCAATATATGGCCGATTCTAAGGAAGGTGACACTTTATGCCATGGGCAGGGGTTCACACAATTTTTTTTTTTTTTAATTTGGTTCTTCAATGAGTACAAGCAGAAATTGTTTGGTCCTCACGAAAAAAAAATTATTAAAAATGTCAGCTTTGAGCATGCTCGTTTACTTTCCCAAGCACCACTCTGACTTTTCAAACTCTTCTCAGCATAGAATGCATCTCACTCTGGAAGCGCTCTCTCAAAACGTTCGCTCACGACGAGACACTCCTGAACCTCCTTTTCTTCCTCCTTGCTTGCATGTTCTGCTGAGATCTTTTTTTTTTAATCTTATGTTATAAGCTTACAATATAACTTCTAAATTATAATGTCAGCATTTATAAACTTAATTTTGAAATTGCAGTGTATCAATTATCAGAATTTTCACACATCAATCGTACCGACGTTAGGCGAGAAACCTTCTCTTCTTCGTCTTTGCTTCTTTTTTATCTTATAGCTTATGATATAACTTATAAATTATAATGTTATCATTTTATACTTAATTTTGTGCACTTAAATTTAAAAATAACAGGACAGTACTGTATATCAGAATTATCATGGAAGAATCTGACCTCCACTCACTGAGAAAACCTATCAAAATCCTCTGTTGTGCTCATACACTTTTGAGCTTTCGGAGAATCTCTAAAGTACACCTTTATTTATTTATTTATTTATTTATTTATTCATTCCTGCGCATGAGTACCTGAGTACCAGTTATATGAACCCCTGGCCATGGGTACCAATTCCAGACATTTCAGCATTTTTTTTCTCAGTTTATACCAAAAGTTTCATGCTTCAATCAAAAAATGAACAATTTTACTTTAACCGCTGTACTACTCAGTGTAGTACTGTATACACAGGGGCACACAAGGGACTTTGGCACATGAGGAGGCCATTCGGCCCATCACCATGTCTGGCCTGCACCAACCCTAACATCATCACCCATCCTCCTACACAAGCTACCGACAAGTCCTGCCAATATTCCCATACCCCAATACCTCCAAATGCATACAGGTACCCAAAGCCTGAAGTGAGAAACTCTCAAGGGAGGAAGGGATTAGAGTGAACAGTATCAGCAGGCAGGCCTCAGTGTATATGCAATTATGCACACTCGCTTCTGAGGTGTACAGCCAATGTTCAAATCCTGACCCAGCTATAAACAGCCATCCTGGTGTTTCACAAGCAGGGTCATTCATCAAAGTATGTGCCAGCCCGTGGATGGATGTTAAACTGGGTGTTCCATCTGCCGGTATTAGTTCGTGGACTTATATGTATGTAAGCCACTGATAGCCCAGATCTGGGTCTGCTGGATCGTCACCAAAAATCACTTAATAAATTTATATATATATATATATATATATATATATATATATATATATATATATATATATATATATATATATTGTTACGAATTTGAAATTCGATTGCACACAACAAACAGGTTCCTTTAGTCAGCTATGTCGATAAGTGCTTGCTCCCTAGATAGCTCACCTTCCATTGTTTCAATGTTTAGAAATGGATTAGATGCACTGCGGATCGGTTTAATAGTTAAAGAGCGGTCCCAACACAATGGAGATGTCCCTCCCCCTCTTCGCAGAAGAGGAAGAAGAGCCCTTCCGTTCCATGATTCATTACGTCAATTACAACTCCCTCCCACCCGTGGTTGAGCGGGGGCTGGATCACGAGGGCATGAGTCATGCCGGGTGCGGGGGAAGGGGGCGGAGAAGGATAAGAGGAGATCCTTTATTTGTTCGTGTTGGAAGAGGGAGTTGAGGCGCGTCGTTCAGCAGACCTTCGGGTCCTGTTTGGCTTGGGTTAGGGTTGAGGCCTTAGGAAGCTTTTTGCTTCTGCAGAGGAGATCCTTTCTTTGTTCGTGTTCAGAGTTGAGGGGCGTCATTCAGCAGACCTTTGGGTCCTGTTTGGCTTGGGTTAGGGTTGAGGCCTTCGGAAGCTTTTTGCTTCTGCAGAGGAGTTGTTCAGTGGAGCTTCGGTTTCTGTTTGGTGTGGTTGTTCATCAGAGCTTCGGGTCCTGCTTGGCTCGGTAGGCTTTTTGGAGAGCTGCTTTGTTTTGGAAGGAAGTTGAGCCGGTTGCTCGGCTCGAGCTGCGAATGGTGGCTTCTTCTTCTTCTTGGTTCGTGGAGCTCTTTGTTCTCCGTTTGGTTCCCGACTTGGTGCGACTCATCGACCGCTTCTTGGAGGTGATACCCCGGGAAAGCGACGCATCGACGGGAAAGATCGGCGCCTCCTCTCACCAGCACGTGTTGAGAAGCGCGGGAGGATTCACGGGAGATCGGGAAGGATCGCGGCTCACAGCGATTGGATCCAGCTCGCTCTCGCTGGAGCCCGGGTCCGAACAACTTGAAGACCACACGAGGTGGAGAGGTTCGAGATCGGTTCTGGGTTTCAGCTCACCTGTCATCTGAGATGGAGCCCACTATTAAAGGCCTCAGCCACCATTTCTTGGGTGTGTGTGTGTGTGCGTACGTGTGTCCGTGGGCCCGTCTAATAAGTAGGAAATTGTTAAGTGCTTTGTGTGCTGTAAATCTTTGCATTGCATATCGCATAGTCAGAATAGTTCTGCTCTTACCTGCTTCCCTAGTTCCCCATGATTATTAATAAATACCCCAATTGTTAAATGTTTTCAGCTCGTCGCGTCCATTCTTTCATTGACTGAGCATTTTGTGTGTTGGGAGTTCGAAAGCCGTTGGTTTGCCGTAAAAGGGGGACATTTGGACCGACGGTTCTCGGCGATTAAGCCGCTCGGAATCGCGCACGGGACAGGCTCGCCTCGGCGGTTTGTTCCGTACGAGTTCCGTCGAGGGTGGAATACCCTGGTAGTTGGATCACGTGGGTATTTAGGTAAATTGAAGATTGGCAATCGACCCTACCCCACGTGATCTGCCCATTGGCATATTTCGGTTCTTGTACAAGGACCCGTCGCTCGGACTTATCCGGGCGGCAATCTATATTGCGGGCGATCGGTCGGGCCAACTCGACTTGCGGCTCCGTCAGAGCGGTCGGTTGGCGGCCGACCCCGGCACCGCAACAATATATATGTATGTATATATATGAGCGAGAATTGTTTAAGTCAATAGGATAGAATAGGAAATTTTCAAGGGAAAACTGGATCCGATAATTTTTTAAGTGATTCTTCACCATTGAGTGATGCGGAGAAAAACGACATATAACATGAAGTCTCAAAAAATTATGGACAGATTCAGACAAATCTTGCTGGACAGGTTGGGTATGTGACAAGGACAAACTGTTTTGATTTTGGTGAAGATAAGAATCCGGATATGAGAATTTTTTTTAATTTTACAAGTGATTCTTCATCATTGAAAGATATGGCACAAACGATATATAACATGATACTTCAAAACGTTGTGTACGAGTTATGACAAAACAAGGTGGATGAGTTGATTAGGTGACAAGAACAAGCCAGTTCAGGTCCGAATCCAGATCTGACCTATCAGTGGTCTATAAAATGGTCTGTGCACTCTACCAAGTGCCGTTCCAATTTCATTATGCAATGGTTTTTCGAAGATTGCATGATGATTTTCAATGGCCCAAATCCTGGTGTTCTGGCTATTCAAAGAGCCAGATATCTGGAACCGTGCCTCACCCATCAAGAAGGTGCAGTCCAAAACCTGATTCCCTTTCTCTGCTTTGAAATTTTAGACCCATTGACGGAAGTTCATCCGCTTTTCTGTGTCTCCGAGTGCAAGTTCAAAAACAATTTGCACTTTATTGGGAACAAACTTCATTTATTTTCAATATCTTTCTTAATTCGAGTAGAATCATAACTTTGAACTTCAACTTTTTATGTTGAGGTTAGTGAGACACTTATTTGTTGCAACCTGCGTCTGAGTTATTTTCTTGGGATTCTTTGCAACCAGTTGCCAATATCCTGCAATACCACATCTGTCGCAACCTTCGGCTGACCACTTTGAGACTCGTCTGCAACACCACCAGTTTTCCTAAACTTTTCAATCTATGCCTTTGCAGAATTTTGATGAGGAAACCGTCCTTTGCATAATTTCTTCTGAAACAAATGCTGCATCTCAGTAGTGTACTTCCCATCAAAGCAAAAAACATGTTCCATGAAAAACACTCTTTCTTCCAATGTTAGGACCCTTATTTATGGGTTGCCTTAGGAATAAACCCCGAACATCGAGCGAGCAGGAGTTCACTACGGTTGTCTCTCAGCTGGTGGGTATCAAACATGAGTGAGTCAATGACACCTGCAAGTAAACAAACATACATTTTAATTACAATTCATTTGCTCAAAGTCACCTGCCATCTGCTTGAAAATCAGCAAACATTACTGCTCTGCATAAAAAAGGTCCAAAACCAGATCCCTGCAACTACAGACCAATCAGCCTTCTTCCAATCATCAGCAAGATCATGGAATCCATCATAGCCTCCATCATGAAATCCTTTCTCTTCTCCAATGGCTTGATTTCTGATCATCAATTTGGAATTAGAACAGGTCACTCCACCCTGGACATGCTGCTTCTCCTTTCTCACAATGGATGGAGATCCTAAATTCCAAACATGAGATCAGAGCCATCTCTAGAGACAAATTGCGAGCTTTCGATAGGATCTGGCATCCCACACTGCTTGCCAAACTCTCTTCTTATGGTATCCAAGGATATCTCCACTCATGGCTCATGGACTTCCTCTCCTGTCACACTCAATGTGTGGCCCGAATGGAGTTCTTTCATCCCCTCTTCCTGTCCAGGCTGGACTTCCCCTCAAGGCAGTGTTCTGGGCCCTTGTGCTTTTTTCTGGTTTTCATCAATGATCTCTCTGTCTCTCAAGAAAATCCTCTTTATCTCTTTGCTGATGACTCCACCCTCTGCCGTACTATGTGTCATCCACGAGACCGGCAAGCAGCAGCCTCTTCACTCTCTACAGATCTGGATAAAATCATAAGCTGGTCCAACACATGGAACATGTCTTTCAATCGTGACAAATCTCACAATCTATGTCTCTCTGTAAGGACTGTCTGGAACTCCCCCCTCCCCCCCTACCACTCCATCCACTTTCTCAACAATTCACTTTAAGAGGTCCTTTCATTGAAGCTTTACGTCATCACTATCTGCCATGATCTTTCCTGGAAGAGCCACATTTCCAAGCTGGTCTCCAAAGCCAGTCACCGACTGGGCATCGTCCATCGTGTAAAGTCCTTCCTTGGTACACCTGAGCTCCTGACGACGTACAAAGCTTTCATCCACAGCCTGATGGAGTACTGCTCTCCCCTCTGGGGTGGTTCTCTTGCCTCACTCAAGAAATCAAGCCTCGCTGTGGAAATCAAGGCCTTTAGGATCATTGGTACCTCCCGTGATGAAACTGAGTCTTTGGGTCTCTTAAAGACTTTGGGGTACAGGTGGGTGGGTGGTCTTTCTGTCTTCTTACGTCTCTTCTCTGGCCTTGTCCTCCTTGCTCTGCCCGTGCTCTGTCGCCTTTATATTTCCACAAGGCACTCAAGGTCTGTCAAAAACCCTCTTCTGGTGAAAGTACCAAAATCAGGAATCACTGCTCACCTTCACTCATTCATTCCTCATAGTTCGTGCATCTGGAACAAACTCCCACACTCTGTTCAATCCCACTCCTCCTTCCAGGTCTTCAAAACAGTTGTTCACCACCATTTCTTATCTTCCCCCATCCAAAACCATGATCTTTTCTACCCCCATTAATCCACCCCAAACCCACGTCCTTCAATCTCTTTGCTTTCCTTCCTGAAAGTCCTTGTAATGTCCATCTTGTTTTCCCAATGTACCCCACCCCATCGTTCTCCCTTCCAGAGATCTCCTAATGTCTCTGTTCCCCACTGTTTTGTGTTTCCCTCTCACTCCCCTCTTGTCTCCCACTCCCCTTGTGATATGTTCTTTGTGTTAGCTCTCAGACAAGCCTCGATAATGAATGGAAACAACAAAAATTCTAAGATTAATAAACATGTGGCACATAAGTCCAGGTATTTAGTTCAGTGCACTGTTACGTTTGAAACACCCTTTGGAAGCGTGGGAAGATGTGAATGTTTTGGGAGTCGGGCAACTCAAGGTGGGATCAAGGGGACTGAGACCTCGACCACTGATGAATTTTGACTGATGTTGTTAAGGCTTCAATAGGGATGTTTGCATCAGTTTTCCCCTGAAAATTTCCTCCGATGGTGGTGAACGTCGTAACCACAGCACCACAATGCTGAATGATACCTGCTCTTGGGTCCAGACCGTGCATGCAGAATGTTACAACTATTGTTATTCATGTAATCTCGAGTTGTATTCATTTTTGTCGTGCACGAGGTGTGTATGCTCAGAGTCGTTGGTTTGCACACCTACTGGAAGTAACAAAAACAAGTTATAACCACTAACTATTCAGTTAATTCTGTCAACGTATAATTAGCTTTCCGTCAATACACTTCACCGAGAAACCTGAGCAGTCTTAACAGTGAGTGACTATTATGTGGATGTGGAGTTGGGAGGGGGAGTTGGATGCGCACTTGGAATTGGGAGTGGGAGGGGGAGGGGAGATGCGCAGTTGGAGTTGGACGGGGTGGACAGATGTGCACTTGGAGTTTGGAGGGGGAAGATATGTGCAATTGGAATTTGGAGGGGGTGGAGGGATGTGGAGTAGAAGAAGAAAGGAGGAGCTGTGGAGGACAGAGAGTTGAAGTGGGGGAATGGGGTGGGTAGAGAAGGGATGGAGTTGCGAAAGGGGGGTTGAGGCTTTTGGGTGGGGGAAGAGTTTGATGGCTTGGAGTGTGGAGGCTACAAAAGGGATTGAAGCCTTTGGGTTGGGAGGGTTAGGATGAGCTCTTGGGGTTTGGGAGGAGGGCTTAAAGACTTATGGTTAAGGACTTGGGGCTGTGATTGGGGTGGGGGGGTGTGGAGTTGAGGACTTGAAGTTACATTTTGTATGACATGGAATTTCCTTCCATTATGATGTCATAGACATTCCTGTGCCCTGTGTGCTGGCCCCTTTAAATTCTGCCCTCCGTACATACGTCGGTCGGTATGTACACCATACACGCAAGTCAAATTGAGTCACTTGGCGCTCGTGCTCGTGCTCGTGCATACACAGCCTGTCATTAATCTGATCACGTGGCAGCGTGCAAATCCTAATGCCATTTCTAATCTCAGAGATATTATTCATTTTTTTTTGTTTTCTTCATAATGTAACGAAAATTCGAGTTTTCAACTTCAGCCCCAAATTCTTACATCAGCCAAATGAAGCCCCAATTTCCCCCCTTTCAAATTGGCACTTTGAGCTTACAGTGGCGAATTGAATGAAATATTTCCAACATCAAGATGAGGCGGAACAATTTGACTCATTGTCTATTGCATTGTGACCGTAACAATGGATTGTTGAACCTTCGGAGGCATCATAAAAACTAGAAGGGCACTCAGTAGAGCGCATACCTCCGCCACGCAATGCCTGATCCACGCCAACATATCTGGCCCAACACATTTTTGAGATATCATGCTATATATCATTTTTGGCGCCATCTCTCAATGGTGAAGAATCACTTTTAAAATTCTAGTAGTCGGATCCGGATGCAGATAGAGACAAACAAACGATGTTCTGCGTCCCATTTCCCTGGAGTGTGTGCAGGTGAACACATGAGCAGATTGTGACTCAAAGAACAAGGTTTCGGGTTTCCCGGAGATGGACACCACATTGATTGTCGCTTTCGTCTGCAAACATCTACATCTAGAAAAGCCTCGTATAAATTGATGTAAAACGAGCTATTTGTACATCGTTGGCTTCATGCAATGTTCAAACATCGTCTTGCAATTTTCAGCCAAATTGTTACCCCCGACACCGAAGGTGAAGGACGTTATGTTTTTTCCTCTCTCCGTCTGTCTGTCTGTCTGTCTGTCTGTGTGAAGGATATCTCAAAAAGTTGTAGACGGATTCCAATGAAACTTGGTGGATAGGATGGGTGTTTGGCAAGGATGAAATGATTCAATTATGGTGAAGATCCGAATCTGGATCTGGAAACGAGAATTATTTAATTTTTCAAGTGATTCTTCACCATTGAGAGATGGGGTAAAAATCGATGTTGTTCCTGTACAGCGTACAGCGTGATATTCCAAACAAGTATTGGTCCCGATATGTTCTCGTGGATCAGGCATTATGTGGCCCAGGTAAGCGCTCTACCGAGTGCCCTTGTAGTTTTAACTGTGTTGTTGCTCTCAGTGAAGACCAGCAGGAGTTCTCCAATTGCACCGAATGCTGTAAAGCCACTTGTGTGTTGCAGGATTTCCAGCGACAAACGTAGGTCCTCCATTCAGCTTTGGACCTGGAGGAGCCAAACCCATTCTCACAATCAACTGCAGTCTCTCTGAGTTTTGTCAAAGCAACCTGCTCTACATTGCACCACCCCTCCCCCTAACCACCTCCACTCTACCACCCAAACACCTGCACCCTGCCACTACCTCCCCCCCAGCCACCTCCACCCATCTCTACCGCTCCCACCCACTTCTACCTTTTCTACCCCCACCCACCTCGACCTCTTCCACCTCTACCACTTCCATCCCTACCTCTCCCACACTCAACCCACCTCACCCCCACCAACCACCTCCACCTCACTCCCAACCACCTCCACTCCCCCTCCCCATCTTCCAATATTCTGGACAATTTTGATATCGTCTATGCCCTCTGGCTTCTCTCATTTTCATCCCCATGTGGGTGGAGGTTATTATGTTTCCACTCCTTCCTGTCTGTTCATCTGCCTGTGAATAGGATATCTCAAAAAGTTGCAGACGGATTCGGACAAAATTTGGTGGACAGGTTGGGTGTGTGACAAGAACGAAATGATTAGATTTAGGTGAAGATCCGGATCCGACTAATATAATTTTTCAAGTGATTCTTCACCATTGAGAGAGAGGGCTAAAAACTATATACAGCAAGAATATCTCAAAAAGTTGTGGAGCCACCCTTGTGGACTTGTTGTGGAGCCACCCTTGTGGACTTGTTGTGGAGCCACCCTTGTGGACTTGTTGTGGAGCCACCCTTGTGGACTTGTTGTGGAGCCACCCTTGTGGACTTGTTGTGGAGCCACCCTTGTGGGCTTGTTGTGGAGCCACCCTTGTGGACTTGTTGTGGAGCCACCCTTGTGGACTTGTTGTGGAGCCACCCTTGTGGACTTGTTGTGGAGCCACCCTTGTGGACTTGTTATGGAGCCACCCTTGTGAACTTGTTGTGGAGCCACCCTTGTGGACTTGTTGTGGAGCCACCCTTGTGGACTTGTTGTGGAGCCACCCTTGTGGACTTGTTGTGGAGCCACCCTTGTGGACTTGTTATGGAGCCACCCTTGTGGACTTGTTGTGGACTTGTTGTGGAGCCACCCTTGTGGACTTGTTATGGAGCCACCCTTGTGGACTTGTTGTGGACTTGTTGTGGAGCCACCCTTGTGGACTTGTTGTGGACTTGTTGTGGAGCCACCCTTGTGGACTTGTTATGGAGCCACCCTTGTGGACTTGTTGTGGACTTGTTGTGGAGCCACCCTTGTGGACTTGTTGTGGACTTGTTGTGGAGCCACCCTTGTGGAGTTGTTGCACGAGTTGGTTTGGTGACAAGAACAAGCCGGTAAGATTTTGGAGGTCCTGATTCAGATCCAGCCTGTCAGCGGAATACAAAACGTAAACTATTCAGCTTGGTGGAGGTATGTATGAGTACCAAGCCATTTCTGCTGGTCCTCATTGGAGAACCTCATTAAAAAAAATTGTGTGAACCCATGAATATAAAGAACGATCCCAGAAATGTTTTCTTTCTCATTAGCTTTCTCCACCAATTAGACGCAGGCTTTCATCAGTTACCAGATTTCAGGTTTCATCAATTACCAGACTTCAGCTTTCATCAGTTACCAGATTTCAGGTTTCATCAGTTACCAGACCTGCTTTCATCAGTTACCATATTTCAGCTTTCATCAGTTACCATATTTCAGCTTTCATCAGTTACCATATTTCAGCTTTCATCAGTTACCAGATTTCAGGTTTCATCAGTTACCAGATTTCAGGTTTCATCAATTACCAGACTTCAGCTTTCATCAGTTACCAGATTTCAGGTTTCATCAGTTACCAGACCTGCTTTCATCAGTTACCATATTTCAGCTTTCATCAGTTACCATATTTCAACTTTCATCAGTTACCATATTTCAGCTTTCATCAGTTACCAGATTTCAGGTTTCATCAGTTACCAGATTTCAGGTTTCATCAGTTACCAGAGCATCATGTATTGTAGGAAAGGTCATGATTCGTTCTGTGGGTTTGACGTCAGTTTAAACTCATTTGCTTACACGTCTCGGCCACGATGGTAGGTCGACGCGCTTTATGGGTTCACCCTTTCATTCTGAAAAGTTAATTACATTACTGTGGTGTATTCACAGGCATTCTGAAAAGTTAATCTCCTCCATTAAATCGTTAATGGGAAGGAAAACCATCGTTACCGAAATGACGTCATGCAATCACCTGACGTCATGCAATCACCTGACGTTCTTTGACACTGGATTTTATTTTTCCTTTTTGAAAATTCTTCCTGGTGATGTTTTCTCTGTGGTTAAAGATGTGTTTTTGTGATATCAATGCCAAGCAGTATTATCTGTTTACTGAGTTTTTAATATCCTACATTTTTTTAATTTACAGTTAATTAACTACAGGTACAGACAGTACTGTAATGTGGTTGAAAATTTTACTTGCAAACATGATATGTTTTCTGTGTATTTAATTTTTTTTTAATTATTCATCTCGGGGGGCGGCAAAGCAGGGTCCGCCCTAGTGGTATGGGGTGGGGGGGTGCCAAAGCAGGGTCGGCGCGGGTGGGGTGGGGGGGTGCCAAGGCAGGGTTCGCCCTGGTGGTGTGGTGTGGGGGGTGCCAAAGCAAGGCCCGCCCTGGTGGGGGGGTGCCAAGGCAGGGTCCGCCCTGGTGGGGGGTGCCAAGGCAGGGTCCGCCCTGGTGGTATGGGGTGGGGGGTGCCAAAGCAGGGCCCGCCCTGGTGGTGTGGGGTGGGGGTGCCAAAGCAGGGCCCGCCCTGGTGGGGGGTGCCAAGGCAGGGTCCGCCCGGGTGGTGTGGGGTGAGGGGGTGCCAAGGCAGGGTCCGCCCGGGTGGTGTGGGGTGAGGGGGTGCCAAGGCAGGGTCCGCCCGGGTGGTGTGGGGTGAGGGGGTGCCAAAGCAGGGTCTGAAATGGTTGTGCGTGCTCTATCCTTTTTAAACGCTCAGCCCCAAACAAAGAAGCATGGAGCATTTTTAAAGTCTTTTGATTTAAAGTGGGTGTCTGCGACCGGGAACTGTCCAACTCTGCCAAGTTCGAACCAACGACCTCAGACTCACAGCGGACGCTCTTTGCATTTAAAAGGGATAAAGTGAACCATTGCGCAGGATTTAGGGGTCTCGGTCGAATGACCTCCGGTGTTAAAGTTCTTTGGAAAGGAACTCATATTATTGTCCGAAGAAAATAACCCACCCACCTATTCATCCATCCATCCACCCATCCACCCACTCACCCATCCACCCATCCACACACCCACCCATCCACACACCCACCCATCCACCCATCCACCCATCCACCCATCCACCCACCCACCCATCCACCCATCCACACACCCACCCATCCACCCACCCACCCATCAATCCATCCATCCACCCACCCACCCATCCATCCATCCATCCACCCACCCACCCATCCATCCACCCACCCACCCACCCATCCACCCACCCACCCATCCACCCACTCACCCACCCACTCACCCACTCACCCACACACTCATCCACTCACTCACCCATCCACCCATCCACCCACCCACACACCCATCCACACACCCATCCACCCACCCATCCACTCACCCACCCATCCATCCACCCATCCACCCATCCACTCACCCACCCACCCACCCATCCATCCACCCATCCACTCACCCACCCATCCACTCACCCACCCATCCATCCACTCACCCACCCATCCATCCACCCATCCACTCACCCACCCATCCATCCACCCACCCATCTACCCACCCAGCCACTCACGCACCCACCCAACCATCCACCCACCCAGCCATCCACTCAGCCATCCACCCAGCCATCCATCCACCACCCATCCACCCACCCACCCATCCACCCATCCACCCATCCATCCACCCATCTACCCACCCACCCACCCAGCCATCCACCCATCCACCCACCCATCCACCCATCCACACACCCATCCACCCACCCATGCACTCAC
>NC_140970.1:16891299-16986299 GCF_056783735.1 Eptatretus burgeri
TATTCCCACTAGACAACGGGTTTGGGCCTAACTACACATGTACTTACCGAGATATCTCACCTAAGGGACCTGAATGGTGGTTTGCGAATTTGGTAACCACAACAATATATATATATATATATGAATATATATATATATATATATATATATATATATATATATATATATATATATATATATATATATATATATATATATATATTGTTGCGGTTTTCGTGCCCGCCGGCGTGCGAACGGCCACGTAACTCGAATCGCGGCACGTCGCCCACCGGACGGACAATCCAGTCGTGACCCTCTCGGACTAACGCCGGGAACCAGTCACGGGTGGACCTTTCGGTCTCACCGCGATCGAGCCAATCAGCCCCCGCGTGGGATAGGGTTGCTCGCCGAATTCGGCCTACCTAAGTACCCACGCGGAGGGTAGACCGGGCGATCGCACCTCGCCGCAGGTCGACTTCGGACACGGGCCACTTAAGCGACCCGTTCCGTACTATCAGAATAACCGAGCGGTGTTATCGTCGACCTCGACGGTTCGATTAATTATCGGGCGTATTCAGCCCACTACCAACCCTTTACGTGAAGCAAGATGGGGATTCAATGGAGGAAAAGACGAAGCGAAGCGGGAGAACAGTTCAACAATAAAGCACATTTATTCGCGGCACACGGGAAGCACACAAATACAATTCCACCAAAAGCACACAAAAAAAAGAAAACACAATTCCATTTACACAAAAAGCAAATGTAAAAGCGAAAACACAGTGCAGAGCTAATACCGACTACCTAGCACACGGCAACACTTATACAATTCTACTTCACAGACGGCGCCGACAACACATACCCAAAACCAAGGAAAAGAAATACCCTCAAGGATGAGGCGGGCCTGAGGCCGAGACCGGGTCGCGCCTACCCGTCTGGTGATGAGACGCGGAGCGGCGATGGCGCCTCACTCCGCGGGCCTCGCGGACAGTGCCTGGCAGGGGGTGGGAAAAGGGGCCCCCTTGGTCGCACTATCTCAGCGCGGGGGGAAACAGGAGGGGGTTGCTGATGCTCGGGGTATAGAGGATCTTTATTATCCCTGGTGTGCGTCTCCACCTCGGCCAGGTCGCGCTGCCGGCCTTCCTCGGGCGTGCAGCTCCCGGCACCGTCGCGAGCACCCCCTCGTCTGCCTTCGCCGCTGCCGCCTCTCCGCCTCTGGACTCTCCACCCTGGACTCTTCTTTGGGCTCCCCTCGTTCGACTCTCTTCAGCTTCTCCAGCTACTGCAGGCTTCGGGCTCCAGACTTCCACACTCTTCTCTGACTCTTTCTCCCTCCCCTGACTGACGAACACCGTCCTTTTATCCCCCCGTAGCTTTGCCTTTGACCCCCTCCCTTTGACCTTTCACCTCGCTCCCCATTGGCCCGAGAAAAAGTGGGCGTGAAGGCTTTTTGATCCACAAATTTGCATATATCGATCGTTCTGGAGGCGGGGCCAAATCGCCCCTCGCTCACCGATTGGACGGCAAAAAGTGGGCGTGTGTCGTTTTTGATCCGTTTTTGAAGCACAAAATCCGTGATTTTGTACACGCTGTTCAACGTGCGCCCTGCGCGAGTCCAACACCGGTACCCACAGCGGGGCAAGAACGGTGGCGATGCTACGGTTGCGAGGTGTGACGTGAAGGTCGTGGCGGTTGTGGTGAAGCGGTGGTTGTGGTCGGTGGTTGATGTTGTGGTTGTGATCATGGCGGTTGGTCCAAAATAAAGATAGTAAAAGAAAAACGGCTATCCTGAAGAGTCGCAGCTCGCATAAATGACATGTATTCCCACTAGACAACGGGTTTGGGCCTAACTACACATGCACTTACCGAGATACCTCACCTAAGGGACCTGAATGGTGGTTTGCGAATCTGGTAACCACAACAATATATATATATATATATATATATATATATATATATATATATATATATATATATATATATATATATATATATATATATATATATATATATATATATATTACTGTAATGTGTCCCTTTAGACTCCTTAAACCTTATACATCCCTTTAGACCTGTGACTACCATGGAAGATGCTCTTTTGACCCATTAGGACAGTTTGACCAGTCGTTAATTGACTTGATTTATTTGGTTACTCATTCATTATTTATTGAAGTTATTTAGCTGCTTGCAGAATGCAACCACAATCTGCTTCATGCAACATAAAGATCTTTCACGATCCGCCTCATATTGTAGTATACAATGCAAAGGTTATATTTATTATGTACACGTAGGATGCACCAAAGGAGTTGCTTCCAGTATGCAAGCACACCCCACCAGTTGGTATTATCTACCCATATATAACACAATGTGGATTTGTCTGCCCCCCTTTCATAAGGACGATTGAAGGAAGGTTTTGAAGGACAATCTTTTAACACGACTGTGTGTTCACTTCGGTCTATTTTTTTCAGGATTAAAAAAAAAAACTCAAGCATTTTCATAAAATAGTAATTACGTCTCTTCTATTGGAAAGGTAGACAGTGCCTTGCAACTGGGCATCAACGGCTGTGTGCAAAAACTTTTATAAAAAAAACAACAAATATAAGGCTCAGGGAGGTTAAATTCGCTGCACATGATATGCAACATCCATCCATCCATTGGGACCATACTCGGTGCAGAGCGTTGGTGCTGCCTCAGCAGTCTCCTTGGCTATTCGACACAATCCTGGAAAGGGTCGCCACTCCGACACAGGATACCAGCATGCTTGCACTCATTTTGCCGACCTCGGAAGGCTAACAGGCAGAGTCAACCCCACCTGGTATTAATTAATTCAACAGCAAAGGGGGGTTTGAACTCAGGATCCTAGGATCCCAATCCCACCACCCAAGCCATTAAGCCAACACCAGGCATATGTGCAACATACACAGAGTAAAACGCGTGTTCATTTGTGTCCGAACGATGTCTTATAATTAAAGATAAAAGCACACCTGGCTGAGGCTTCAGACTTTGGCACGTTCACGAGGCTGTACCTTCAAAATAAAACGTCCCAGAAGATAAACAAAATATAATCATATTTGTACATGTCGTGTTTTAAAATAACCCTTCTTGCTATGAAACATCATATCTTCCATTCTCCTTGAATATGTTGTCATGTTTGTGGGGTATATTGAGGAATTTCATATATAAGCCTGGTGTTGGCGCAGTGTTTAGGGCAGCGGCTTGGGATCCAAAAGGTCCTGAGTTCAAGCCCCGTTGGGCCACTGAATTAATACACCAGGGGGTTGACTCAGCCTGTCATCCTTCCGAGGTCGGCAAAATGAGTACCAGTGTACTGGGCCGGTGTATATCCCTGTGTCGTAAGAGGCGACCAGGGTTGCGTCAGGAAGGGCATCCGGCGTAAAACATGTGCCAAACCACTATGCGGATCATATGGATGATCTGCTGTGGCGACCCCGAACGGGAGCAGCCGAAAGAAGAAGAAGAAGAAGATTGAGGAATTTCATCAGAGAGATATGATGGTATAGAGTTACTTGGTCCATGGATGTGTAGGAGATATCTCAATGGAAATTAAGTAGGAAAACTGTGAGCTTGAGTGTTACTCATCACCACATGGTGGGGGGGGGGGGGTGCTGTATTAATTAGGTAGGGATTAAGGATAATTTCCCCCAGTATGTAACTCCCCCCTGTGCCCTTTTCCCAATGTTTTTGTATTCCAAGACCAGCGATAAAGGGGGATCACATCCTTAAAACAACAACTACCGAGCACGTCCAAGCAGGCAGAAAGCCTGCCTCCAGGGAGGACCGCTGGCAAACCACGCTCCTGGAGTGGATGATTGATGGGCATGACGTTAGTAAGAGGAATAAGAGCGGGTCTCGGAAAGGGAACGGAGGAAGCCGCTTGTTGCGGGAGGAGAGGAAAGGTCGCGCTGTTTTGTGGCGAGTGGACCTAGTTTGGGATAGAATCGGTGGTCGGAAAACGGCCAGAAGGAAGAGACAGAAGCGAGCGTTGGCGTTGAGTATCACAGCTCAAATTTCCTCCCGTACTTTTGCCCGCCCAGAGAGCGGCTTTGTGCCGTTTTGGGCGCATTTTCCCGCGCAGTGACAAAGTGGTTTGGTGACAGTGCTGAAATAAAGGAGGGATTTTTCTTTGTTTTCTTCTGTGCCCTTGTTTGTATTCAAGTCTGTGTGGAGGTGCCTCAAAATTTGATTTGGGTTCTCTCACGTCTTGATTTATTTCCAATGTAATTGTTGATTTGCTGTTTATTAAATCATTATTTATTTAATTTACTGGTGTCCATGTATCTCTGTTGTGGGTTTGAGTACAACCCATGTGCCTCCGTCCTTTGCCGCCCTTTCCTTCCCGTGCGTGCCATAATCTCCGAGAATCTCGGCTGTAAGCCTCCAAGAGAACTGTTTGGCCATCCATCCAGGTAGGTGTAGACCCACTGGATACGACAATATCAAATAAAATAATTCCATCCCATAATTTTTGATCGGCTTTTGTATTCGTATACCATATAAACTCCTTTAACGACTCACCCACTCACTCGCTCAAATGTTTAGTAAGTTGTAAGTGGGGTAGAAAGCTGAAATGTTGAATAATGATGCAACGCAAAGTCAATATCTCAGGAAAAAATCACAAAGAAGTCGGGAAAATTCCGTAAACAGAAATATCCGCGAATAAAAGTCAGCTGATGCAGATTCTGTTGCTCGCTGTAGCTCCGTGATCCAAGACAATGTGGCTTACACTGGAACTGGTTGCTACTTGCTCGGCAATGGAAACAAACTCCTCTTCCACCTCTTATTTTATAACTATTTAATCATCTAATTTTGTATTTAATCAATTGTTTTTATTCAAATAATTGATTATCATTATTCTTTGAAATTACTTA
Organism: Eptatretus burgeri; assembly: GCF_056783735.1. NCBI lineage: Eukaryota > Metazoa > Chordata > Myxini > Myxiniformes > Myxinidae > Eptatretus > Eptatretus burgeri. Next base: position 16,896,165 of record NC_140970.1, read on the forward strand.
TTTTGGAAGAGAGCCCTGGGTTTTTTTTATTTATTTAAAACTGCTCGAAGGTTTAACTCAGGACACGGACCGTCCGTTCAACCTTTTCCAGATGGGGCGCCAAGAGCGATTCTGTTACGCCATGTGACGCCAACATGTCACAAGTGCAGACACTATGAAGCTTCCAGAAATGCGCAATAACCATTGTCATCCTTTAACTAATAACAGTACCAAAGTGGCCAGTGGTGGTGTGGTCAAGAAGTGACGGACCAAATGTACCCCTCCGGGTTTAGTTTTTGTATTGCTTTGAACGTCCACACCCTCCTGGTACTTAAACTTGAGGACACACAGGAAACCTTAATGGCATTTGGCCCGTCAAGCCTACGCTGCATCAACATCGCATTCATTTTGATCTACACCGGTGGTGGGAATTGCATCAACAAACTTGCCATTTAAAACTTTCCCCTTTGAAAGTCTTGCCATGGCAGTAAATTGGGTTAAAAAAGGGGGGATTAATGGTGAGGAAGAAGAGAACGAGATGAGCTGATCTGCACTTCATGATGCTCAAGAGCAAATGAAGAATCAGCATTCTGGGTTCAAAGTATAACGATGAGAACAATGGGGACAATGGAGAACTAAATCAGAACAGTTTAATGATTAAAAAATAAACATAAAAATTATAATTTACAGTTAAAATAATGAACATTAATATGAGATGAGGATTTTGAATTACAAATGGTCATTTAGATGTTTATTTTCATTCAATATTCTTCAATTGAACGAATAAAGCGAAGATTTTCATTGCCGTTATCTCATTCATTCTGTTGTTTGTTCATTCTTCTGGCAATTGATGTCATTTATCAGAATCAAATTCTTGATATTTTTCTGTCATTAAATCATGTAAATCTTCTTCTTATTCTTTCGGCTTTGCTCCCGTTAGGGGTCGCCACAGCGGATCAACCGTCTACATTTCACTCGATCCTCCACATCTTCCAATGACACTCCAATCACCCGCATGTCCGCCCTCACCGTATCCATGAACCTCTTCTTTGGCCTTCCTCTTCTCCTCCTGCCTGGCGGCTCCATCTTCAACATCCTTCTCCCGATATACTCCGTTTCCCTCCTGTGTACATGTCCAAACCATCTCAATCTCGCCTCTCTCACTTTGTCTCCAAACCGTCCTACCTGCGCTGTCCCTCTAATATACTCATTTCTTATCCTGTCCATCTTCGTCACTCCCAACGAGAATCGCAGCATCTTTAACTCTGCCACCTCCAGCTCCGCTTCCTGGCTTTTTGTTAGCGCCACCGCCTCCAAACCATACAACATAGCTGGTCTCACTACCGTCTTGTCTACTTTCCCCTTCACTCTCGCAACTACCCTTTTGTCACAAATCACTCCTGCAACTCTTCTCCACCCACTCCATCCTGCCTGCACTCTGTTTTTCACTTCTCTCACACACTCTCCGTTACTTTGGACAGTTGATCCCAAGTATGTAAGCCCATCCACCTTCCCCACCTCAACTCCTTGCAACCGCACCATACCACCACCCTCCCTCTCATTTACGCACATGTACTCCGTCTTACTCCTACTGACTATCATTCCCCTTCTCTCCAGTACGTACCTCCACCTCTCGAGGCTCGCCTCAGCCTGCTCCCTACTCTCCCTACAGATCATGATGTCATCCACGAACATCATAGTCCATGGAGACTCAAGTATTATCTCGTCCGTCAATCTGTCCATCACCATTGCAAACAGGAAAGGGCTCAGAGTCGATCCTTGGTGCAATCCCACTTTTACCTTAAACCGGTCCGTCATTCCTACCGCACACCTCACCGCTGTCACACTGTCCTCATACATATCCTGCACAATCCTCACATACTTCTCCACCACTCCCGACTTCCTCATACAATGCCACAACTCTTCTCTTGGCACCCTATCATAAGCTTTCTCTAAATCCACAAACACACAATGTAACTCCTTCTGGCCTTCCCGATACTTCTCCATCAACATTCTCAAAGCAAACATTGCATCAGTGGTGCTCTTTCCTGGCATAAACCCATATTGCTGCTCACAGATCGTCACCTCTCCTCTCAACCGAGCTTCCACTACTCTTTCCCACACCTTCATGGTGTGGCTTAACAACTTTATCCACAGCTCTGCACATCACCCTTATTCTTGAAAATCGGAATCAGTTCACTTAATCTCCACTCCTCCGGCATCCTCTCACTTTCCAAGACTTTATTAAACAATCTGGTTAACAACCCCACTGCCATCTCTCCTAAACACTTCCATGCCTCCACTGGTATACCATCTGGGCCAACCGCCTTTCCACTTTTCATCTTCTTCATAGCAGTCCTCACTTCATCCTTACTGATCCACCCCACTTCCAGATTCACTATCTCCACCTCTTCCAACCTTCTCTCTCTCTCATTTTCTTCATTCATCAGCTCCTCAAAGTACTCCATCCACCTTCTCAACACACTCTCCTCGCTCGTCAGCACATTCCCATTTGCGTCCTTTATCACCTGAACTTGCAGCACATCCTTCCCAGCTCGGTCCCTCTGTCTTGCCAATCGGTATCAATCCTTTTCCCCTTCTTTTGTGTCCAACTTCTCATACAGCTCGTCATGTGCCTTTTCCTTGGCTTTTGCCACCTCTCTTTTTGCCTTTCGCCGCCACTCCTTGTACTCCTGCCTACTTTCTTCATCTCTCTGACTATCCCACTTCCTTTTCGCCAACCCCTTCTTCCTTATACTTTCCTGTACTTCCTCGTTCCACCACCAAGTCTCCTTATCTTCCTTCCTCTGTCCAGATGTCACACCAATTACCTTCCTAGCGATCTCCCTCACCACTTCTGCTGTAGTTGCCCAATCATCCCACCCATCTTTACCACCATCCAAAGCCTGTCTCACCTCCTCCCTAAATTTCACGCAACAGTCTTCCTCCTTCAGCTTCCACCATCTGGTCCTTGGTTCAGCCCTGACTCTCTTCCTCAACCTCACCTCCAAAATCATCCTACAGACCACCAATCGATGCTGTCGAGCTACACTCTCCCCTGCCACCACCTTACAGTCACTAATCTCTTTCAGGTTGCATCTCCTGCTTAAGATGTAATCCACCTATGTGCACTTTCCTCCACTCTTGTATGTCACCCTGTGTTCCTCCTTCTTCTTGAAATACGTATTTACCACTGCCATTTCCATTATTTTTGCAAACTCTACAACCATTTGCCCTTCCACATTTCTCTTGTTGAGACCGTACCTACCCATCACCTCCTCATCCTCTTTATTCCCTTCCCCAACATGCCCATTGAAATCTGCTCCAATCACCACTCTTTCATCCTTGGATACACCCACATTAAATCATGTAAATAACTCCATAAAAAGAACAAAGCAACAGGTAAATTACCTTTATACATGGACCGTGTGCTTGCTTGGCCAGGGAGTGAGGGGGGGGGGAGTTGGGGAGAGGGTGCCGAACAGATGTATGCCTATGCCGAGAGCAGGAGCCTGCACATGAGCTGCATCGGGGTTTCTCCCTAAACAGAGAGAGCCTTTTGCAGCGCAGCATTCAGCCACACCCCCACGCAGCACACCGCGCCCACTCTTCCCCTCGTGCCAGCTCCTGTCTGCGGCCGGGAACTGTCCATGGCCTACCCATATCACCACTTGGGACTCGCTGTGTCCTGCTGCTGTATTGTATCAGATGTGCAGCCTGCTGTATTCAGTCTCATCATCCCATAATTTCTATCTTCTGTGTTGTGTGTGATTGGGTCATAAGAAGGTTCACATTAGCCCATTCGTTCGTTGGTGTATATTCCGATTGTGGGTTAAGGGGTTTGTTGATTTATTGATTACTGTTCATTACTTCTCTTGTTTCCTTTTCCCTTGCCATTGTTTCTTGTCTTAAATAAACCTGACTTTGTCTCAGGTGAATTCTGGCTGTGGTGGCAGGTGATAACAACCTGTTGAGGGGATAATTTTTGCGGTCTCCATGGCGCTTGTAAGATCGCATCATGTGACTCACGTTGCTCAGCCTGAGATTAGATCCAGTCATGTGATGCACTGTGCTGCTTTGCGACTTCCAATGTTGACGTGAGCACAAATCCGGTCGGGAAGTCTCAAAGCGGTCGACTGCTGCGGACGCTTTGACATGACCCAACAGATTTGAACCGGGAATCGGAATCGTCCAACGGCTGTAACATTGGTGATTAGGAGTTTGGGATTGGACCTGAGGTGTGAGAAATTGAATTTCAAAGCGACATTGTGCAGCGTGTGGTATTAAGCATAATTATTTTTTTGGTTGGTTGACAGCTGGGAGATGGTTGGTCCTCATCCATCAAATGGACCTTCAGGCCAATGGGAAGATGGAGGGGGAGGGGTTTGACACGTCGCCCGAGACAATAGAGATGTTAGGGGTTGGGGGGGGGTTAGGAGAGGCACGCGGATGCATGCGAAGCCGATGGCATGATCCTGCACACGAGCTGCATCGGGTTTTTCCCCGAACAGAGCCTTTTGCTACACAGCTTCCAGCCACGCCCCCACACAGTTTGCCATTCCTTCCCACTCTTCCCCTCTTGACATTTCTTGTCTGTGGCTGGAAACTGGCCATTTCTTGCCCCGTGTCACTACTTGTGACTCGCTGCGCCATGACACAGCCTGCGCTTCTCAGTCTCATCAGTCTCTAATGTCTATCTCCTGTGGTGTGTCTGATTGAGCCCTAAGGATTTAAATAATGAAGGTTCCCTTTCGTTCGTTGGTTCGTGGGTGCGTATTCGGATAGTGGGTTAAGGGGTTTGTTGATTATCTATTACTGTTGATTGCTTCTCTTGTTTCCTTTCCCCGTGCCATCATTTCTTGTTCAGTAAACCTGACTCGGTCTCGTGTGAATTCTGGCTGTAGTGGCGGCTTCATTTGGTGGTGATCGATGAAGACCTGTTGAGGGGATAATTGGTTGCAGTGTCCATGCCGCTTATAAGATCGTGTCACGTGGTTCAGGTTGCTCGGCGTGACATTATATCCAGTCATGCGATGATTATATCCAGTCATAGATCTAGTGTATGCTCAGGTAAACTGTTTGAAATATTTTGGTAATTAGAGTGCAATGTTCAAAGGAATGGCAATAATTTTTTTTCAACTTAACAATTGAACTTGGGGTGTGTTTTGTAAACTATTTATTTGTGTGAGGTGTACTGACTGATTTTTGTTAAATTTGAGTTGTAATGTTTGTTTTGAATCTTCATTGTGGCTTTTTAGCTGTACGTGGCTCTAAGTGGCTCGAAGAGAGCTCGGCGTTGTTGTTGTTGTTGTTCTTCTTGTGAAGACAAAACCTTTATAGCTCGGCTCTTTTATATACAGGATCCGGATCTCCTTAAATACTAAACACCTGTACACATCCTCGCAATGAGGGTGCCTTTTGAGAGCGTCTATCATGAACTTTTAAATATATTCGGACATTTGCTTTAAAGTTTCGAAAAGTTCACGTTACTATTGAAAGATTATTCCATTTAATGTGTTATAATTTCGTAAATACACTATTTTGTCGTCATAAACGGCGATCGTCCATGACGGGTCTCACTATTGGCTGAATCAAGTAACGTGACAAAATATCGGAAGTTGTTGTTTTTTTTTGTTTTTTATCTTGCCAAAACGAAGTTTTTGCAAGACATGTTAGTCAGCTTGTATGTTTTTTGTTTGTTTGTTTGTCTGTAATCACGTATAAAAAATTCTGCAGAGCACAGTTATCATTGGAAATTTTTGTAACTTTGCATATCAGCGGCCTATAGGAGGTCCCTTTCAGTGCACAAAATTTTGAAGGTCAAGGTCAAAGGTCAAGGTCACTTTGGTGCAAATCAGGGGAGTCGACGAAACCCTTATTTTTTGAGTAATTTTGATCGGATCGTCTTCAAACTTCATGGAAATATAGTTCATGGTCTGGCGCTCAGCTGATTAATTTTTGGTGGCGATTGGCCTTGACCTTCATGGTTAGCGCCTGAGGTCAAACATATTTGACCCCAAGGTCAAATTTTCAAGTTTTAGGAACCATATCGTGTAGTACCTCAAATTGAACACCTCGATGCGTGCTTTCTCGATATGTCAAGCTTGAGACATTATGACGTCATTTGGTGACGTTATGAGGTAAAAGCATATTTTTCATGGTTACTCTGTAGAACGATTCTCATCGGAATTTCTCGTCGGCAGATATTCCTCAAGGAGTCGCTCCTGGTGGATAGCAGCTCTGTTCACCTCAGTGTGACCTTAAAGAAGTCGCACGTGGTCACCTTTTGGCAAGATACGGGTCACCCTGCGGGTGACATTGGTTTATTTTTTCTTTTCTTCTTCTTCCTCTTCTTGTTCTGGTTCTTCTTCTTCTGGTGAAGACAAAACCTTTTAGGATGCGGCTCTTGGACACATTTGTCCTTGTTTATTTTGGGGATGGAGAGGGAGGGGGGAGGTGGGGAGTAAATGCAGATTTGGAAATTTTGACGTCACAGAAAAAAACATCATGCATGTTATAAGCAACCTGCGTGTTACCATAGTGATCCAAGGAACATGAAACATGAAACAAACTTATGTCTAAAGTGACATAAAAGATGAGGGTGACAAGGTCATGATAAATAACGAGAGAAAGAAAGAAAATGGCCGTATCAAGTTGAGTCGAGAGCAAAGGCGCAAAAAATGTTTTTGAGAATTGTGTGGTTTGGTGAATGAGCTGTGTAAATTGGATAGCTCACAAAACTCCGTGGGGATAAAGCAGAGACCTGCCACGACAGAAACCACTGTTCAGAGCCAACAGTGCACACACCTCCTTATTGAATGTTGAAACTTTCACACACACACACACACACACACACACACACACACACACACACACACACACACACACACACACACACACACACACACACACACACACACACACACACACACACACACACACACACACACACACACACAATGGTGAATCATTAAACCATGCCCTGGCTTTTAACATTGGTATGCAGGTGCATGCTCCCATTGCTTTGAGCATGATAAGACGAGTTCCCCATGAATCGTGCGTCACAATTTGTTTTAATATAAATAGCTTGTAATCAAGTGAACAGCAACTAGCATCAATTAGGCTGCATTTGCAACGTATCCAGGGAGATATGTAAGGGGTGCAACACTTGTGTTTACCTTTTCTTTTCTTTCCTTCTTTTTTCTGAGTAGGGGTCTAGGCTTATGGAGAAGCTAAATGACAAGAGACAGAATATTTACAGACAACCAGTGCGTATTACAGGGGGTAGACATACACAAGGGGAAATATTACAAAAGTGAGTCCCAATGCCCCAGAAAGGAACAGAACAGGAAAGAATCAGTTTGTGTAGATGTGCATGAGGTGGTGATGGGCGGTATATTTGAAAGACTGACGTGAGGAAGACAAGATAATAGATATAGACATTATTCCACAAGGGGATGAATGAATGCAGGTGGACAACCAGCCTTGACTTGTGGAGCGTGAGCAAGCGAGGGCTTCCTGAGGAACGCATGCCACCTGGTACAACTAGAGAAGGGCAGAGAGAAGGAGGAGCACGTCCAGATGAAAGGTTGTATAAAATAGCCGACCAACTTGCTGCTGGTGGGAGATTAACAGTCCCTGGTAATGTTGAGATTCCAATGGTGTAGAGGGTCTTGATTTTGAATGCCTCAAGCGGAGAATGATGAGCAGCATCCCAGAACGGGGAGCCATACTCCATGGATCTCCATATGAAAACATTGTGCACTGTTGTCAGCTCCCTGTGGCTAAGGAATGTCTTGGCTCTACAGAGAATACCCAGATGGTGATATGATCCTCCCACAAAAGTTTATGGTAGATGGTGAGGCCAAGGAGTTCTGGGGACTGCACCTATTCCAGTGGCTGTGTAGAGAAGTTGATTGGATAGTTTGCCAATCCTTGTACAGACAGTGTGAGAGCAGGTGACTTTCCAGCATTTGTCATCACATTCCAATTAGCCTATCGGCTCGGCTTATCTTGTCCAGGTTTAATGAAAGCAATTATGTGGTGGTCAGTCTTTCACAACATATGTGATGTATCATTATGCACTGTGTGGTCATGAGTGAGGTTGTAAAGCTGTTTTAAAAGAGAATCGGTTAGATCACGAATTGTATATTAATAATAACACACACTACCAGTCAAAAGTTTTAGAACACCCCTATTTTTCCAGTTTTTACTGAAATTTAAGCAGTTCAAGTCCAGTGAATAACCTGAAATGGTACAAAGCGGTAAACTGCCAGAGGTTAAAAAAACAAGTTTGTTACCAAAAACTGAAAAATAATGTAAATTTCAGTGTTGTTAAAAAAGGCCCTTTTCAGAGAACAAGTAATGGGTTAGCAACTGCAGCTGTTCTGCAGCAATGAAAGTAAATTAAGCCTTGAAAGTTGATGCAAACAATTCCTGCAGGTGTCCAAACTTTTGTTGATCAGTTGTAAAAACCCTGTGTTGCTATGCAAAGACTGTGTTGCTCCACCCTCTGAAGCATTATTTGGACAATATTGCACTGCAGGAAGTAGTATATTGCTATCATAATGGCGAGAAAAAGACAATTAACAAAGGAAGACAGACAGACAGACCATTATAACCCTTAAAAGTGTTTGTCTTTCCTTCCGAGAAATTGCAAAGCAAGCCAAGGAAGTTCTGATGGAAACTGGAGGAAACTCTGACAGGAAGAGGTCTGGCAGACCAAAAGCCACAACACAATCAGAAGACAAGTTTCTGAGAGTCAACAGCGTGCATGATCGGCGGCTCACAGGACAGCAGCTTCAAGCACAGCTTAACACTGATCGAAGTAAGGAAGTCTCAGTTTCAAACTATGGAATCGAAGTATGGAAGTGTAGGTATGAATATGCTGCCTTTTGGAACGCCAGCCTGAAGGGAAAGATCCATCTATCGGGACCACACTCTGTACAGAGCGTCAGTGCTGCCGAATCAGTCTTTTGGGCTGTTGGGCACAATCCTGGATGGGTCGTCACTTCGGCGCAGGATACTCAAATGCCTCAATCATCCCAGCAAGCTGGTACTCATTTTGCTGACCTCAGAAGGATGGCAGGCTGAGTCAACCCCACCTGGTGTTAATTCAATGGTGGGAGGAGGATTTGAACTTGGGACCCAAGGATTCCAAGCCCACCACCCTAACCGTTAAGCCAACACCAGGCATGAAGGAAAAGATGAAAGGCAGTATACTGGTCCTGCATTGCTGTTTGTCTTCATTCATCATCTCCATGGTGGAAGAAACCATTTAGATATTTGCAGATGGCACAAAACTGTACAGCTCAGCCCAAACCACAGAGGAAGAGTACTACAGATGGACTTGGACAGTTTAACTGTCCATGGTTAGACATGTGGCAACTGCCCTTTAACCAAGGTATTTGCAAGGTGGTACACAAAGGCAGAAACAACCTCAAACAAGAATACATTATAAATGAAGTTGCATTACAGAATGTCAATCAGGAGAAAGACTTGGGAGTTTTAGTGGACATGGAATTTCAATTCCATGATCATGTTGCAGCAGTTGTTAACAAAGGATACCAGCTACTTGGCATCATAAGTAAGATGTTCAGTTACCTGAACAGGACTTCCTTGTCACTTTTGTTCTCGATATTGCTCAGTCCTGCTCTTCTCAAGCATGTGCACACACTGAAGTTCAGTATTACGACGACGAAGAGACCGGGGTATTACAGGATCACCTTCTTCCCTGAATCCGATGATGATGATGATCTTGGGAGAAAGGACATTGTCACGGGTCATCCGCTGTTTCAGCTCATCGGGAAAACCTGACGATGACAAAATTTTTGAACATTATTCATTTCACCTTCGCCTAACTTAATTGAGGGCATGAATCTGGCTGTTCCGTGTACTAACCCTCAGCCTCGTGTGTTATTGATGCTGTGGTATCTTTGTAAAAGTGTGCCATTATATCCTAGTGCCCTGGCCGAGTTTCAAAATATTACTTCTTGATTCTCCATTGGCAAAGCACCGAATTAATTTCATGCCAAGAAACTGCTTTGGCAGCTATCTTCTCCTTGGATGGCTGTATTCGGCCATTCCCATCAATCCGGAGGTTGTTTATCACGCGGCTGATTTACAAGGCAACACTGTTTCACTAAATGCTGTTTTTCTCCCAGAAAAGTGAACAAATGGAGTGAGTGTTCAGTGTAGATTTCCTGGTTGGCATCTGCACCATGCCATAACATCATTCATGGCCGCTTCCCAATTTTAAAGTTGCGGAGAGCTTGTGAAGACTGATGTTTGTGCTATCAGAATTTATGCTTGGGTCATATGGTTGCAACAGTTGTTTCAAATCGGAGCATTTATGGCCAATTGGAATAAAGTGTCACGGGGCTTTAAGAATTGTCGTATGTTTTTTGTGCTTGACCTCACAGTTGCTAAAATGAATTTGTACATTTGACATTCTTGAGGCAACCAATCGGATCTTTGCACAAGATCAAATGCTTGCGGTACATTGGGGGGAAAAAAATCATCTGAAATAATAAAAATAATATGATGAAATGCTTTTTATGTGAAAAGAGTTATCGCTTACCATGATTAAACAATGTTTTTGGAGTTTATGCAAAGTGGATAATAAGTATCCTGAAGATCACCATGACCTTTATTATATTCCTAGAATTGACAAAGAAAGTAGGATTTGACACGAATGCGTTGATCATGCCTTGGGATGCCTCCGCCAGCATTATATGTGAACCCACTGTTATAGTTAATGTCAAGTAAAGGTCACATGAAAAATTCAGGATATTTTGTACCCGACAGGGATGTAACAACTTTGACGTACAAGTTACAACATAAAAATAACAACTTTGACTTCACGAAGCAAAAGCTGGTGAGAGCTATTTGGCAATTAGTCCAGCATAGTGATTGTATATGTGAACTCACTGATGATCATCACCATCATTTCATGTGCAGCTTGTGGCTGCCGGTTTGCATCATTGCTGGGAGCGTGGCTGTGATGCTGAGGCAGTGCCTTTTGCTTGTTAGGGCAGGAATTTGGAATTTGGCCAGGGTGCCGGCGAATACTCACCCACTCTTCGTGAAGGACACCGTGGGATCTTTAATGTCCACCGACGTTAAACGGGCATCCCATCTGCCGGCATTCATCAATCCGAGGGATGGCGTGCGCACACCCATTGATGAATCACCCTGCCCGTGAAACAACTGGATGACAGTTTATAGCTGAGTCGATATTAAAAACCAGGCGAGACAGCTGAGAGCGAGTTGTGCATACCTCGAAGCCACGCTGCCAGCCCAACTGACTGTTTTGAATGAATATTTAGCCCCTATTTGACCGTTGACCCTTTTGAACCCAAAATCAAATCGGTTCATCTTTGTTATAGTATTACAATCCGTACTTGTGCCAAGTATGGTTGGAATCCCTTCAGATGTTCGCAAGTTATAGTGGTAACAAAATTATTTTCAATTAAATGTAACATGCCCTTTCACCTTTGATCCTTTGAAACCAAAGTCTAATCAGAAATCGCACCCTATTCATTTTTTTTTCCACATAAATGTCAAAAATAACAACAACCTATTTTCTGGAGTTGAGTAAATTATGGAATTTCCAAGATTGAAAATGCCTCTGCTTGTATATCAGGAAAGAAACAGAAAACAGCTGCTCTTACATTCAGTATTTTGGTGTTTTTACCAAGTGAAAAAGACAGCAATTTGGTCACCATAATGTTGGTTGTACCTAATAATTACCTCTGCCACCGAGGGTGGACAGAGGTTGTTTTCCTCCCTGTCTGTTTGTCTGTGAGCAGGATATCTTGAAAGGTTGGGGACGGATTCGGACAAAATTTGGTGGACAGAATGGGTGTGTGACAGGGAAAAATTGATTCGATTTGGGTGAAGATGTGGATCTGGATACGAATTTATTTTTTAAGTGATTCTTCACCATTGAGAGATTGGTCCAAAGTGATATTTAGCAGGATATCTCAAAAAGTTGTAGAAGGATTCGGATAAATTTGGTGGACATGTTGGGTGTGTGACAGGGCAAAATTGATTTGATTTTGGTGAAGATCCAGATCTGGGTACTCCAATGTTTTTTTAAAGTGATTCTTCAGCATTGAGAGATAAGGCCAAAAACGATATATCGCAAAAAAGTTATGGAAGGATTCTGACAAAACGTAGTGGATCAGTCGGGTATGTGACAAGAACAAGCTGAGATATTGGAGGTGTGACATGGACGAATTGTCCGGATGCAGATCCGGCCCATCAGTGGGATACAAAATGTAAACTGTTCAGCCTGGTAGAGGTATGCAAGTGCTGTTCTAGTTTCTTGCCTGGGATGTCTGGCAAAACAAAGTGTATTCGCTGCTTCACAAGTATGTACATACTTCTTATTCTATGAACGAGTTTATTGTTTGATTGAGTTTGATTTCCATGATGTCAATGATTAAGATCATCAAGCATGCATAAGTTATGTCTTGTATCATGTGATAATATGCAACTGTCTGCCCCCTTCTCTGCAGGTGAACCAGAATTCAAGTATGTGGCAAACATGCATGGAAACGAAGCTGTCGGCAGAGAGCTTATGATTACTCTTGCACAGTATCTTTGTATGGAGTACAGAAAGGGAAACCCACGCATTAGGACCCTGATCGACTCAACTCGGATACACATAATGCCCAGCATGAACCCTGATGGCTTTGAACTCGCAGCCAGCCAGGTACTGACCACAAGGAAAAACGATTTCGGTTCAGTTACAAAGCAGCATTGCATAAACTAACCATATTTGATGCAGAATCTGGTCACAATATATATATATATATATATATATATATATATATATATATATATATATATATATATATATATATATATATACATATTTTAGTGTAGTTCATCCTTGTATCTTATGGTTTTTAAAATTGTACTTTATAGTCGAACACTGAAATTTATCTTTTCCATGTGTAAAGATTTGCAACTGATATTTCTGAGGATGGTTACATTTAAGTGCAGTCCTACTCGATAAATCGTGAATCGCTATTAAAGAGCCTTGGTGTTGGTTTAACGGCTAACATGCTTGGCCTAAGATCCATTTGTTGTGAGTTCAAGTCCCCTCTTGGGCTTTTGAATTAACACCAGGTAGGGTTGACTCAGCCTGTCATCCTTCTGAGATCGCGGCATTGCATCAGCAGCACAGTTGCGCCCCCAGCAAACGATGCAGCCAAGTAGCCACAGGCTACGTACAAATAAAAAAGCTATTAAAGGTTTTTGTAATTCCCCTTTCGGGGAAATCCTCGCTGCTATACAACACAACAGCATTCTATGTTTATTATGCATGACTCTTGGAAGACATCAAACACACAGAAAAAGACAAATCAAAGAGGAAAGGAGAACATGAAAGTAAAAGATATCTATATTTTTATAGTTTGTCATCAGATTTGAAAGTCAGTTGTCAACGGATTCCTGCCTTCATTAAATTTCAAATAAGCATGTGCACATGCGCATGCAAGTCACTTCCCAACAACGATTTGCCCGTATTCATGAATCGCTCACATAGAAACACTCATCTACACACTGAAACATTGAAATGGATCACAAAGGAACATGCATCATTATGCGGCCGAGTACACTCGGACAGATAATAATCCAGCAACTTGGAGCAATTGATTGAACAAATTGCCTGTAATAGTAAGCATCATTGATTGTTTGTTGGCAAGGTTCACTTGTGTTTAAGGCATGCATAACAGATACTGCTGATGACAAAGCTGAATGATGAAACCTTGTTTTGTCTCAAGAGCTCAAATTCATCTTAATCGCAGTATCTTCTCCACTTTGCTCTGCACTTTTCAGACGTGAACCTTTTCTCTTACCAAGGTGAAGAGGCTTCTGTTTGTGTTCAACACCTCATCTGTAACTATATTTGACAGCTTTGGTGCTTGTATCCTTTTGGAAGATTCTCTCTCTTGAACTAGCTTTGACTTTCTCCCTATCCTTCTCGAAGTCTTCACTTCCACATGTCTGTTATCTACTTGGAAGGTGGCCAGTGTCGTTCCTTTTTTTTTCCCCAAAACAAACCAAAACTGATCCTTTGAATTGCCATTCAACAAAATAATTAACTATATTATCAACGACAGGTTCAGTTTCATTGGCTAGGGGTTACACTCCTGGATGATCTCTTCATAACCCGACTGCCACGTTGACACACAATACTCGACTGGCTTATCCGCAGCAAGCTGGTACTCATTTTTCTGACATTGAAAGGATTACAGGCTGAGTTGACCCACCAGGTATTATTTTCGCACAGCTGAGGCTTGTACTCAGGACCTGAAGATGCTGAGCTAACCACCTTAACTGTTAATCCATCACCAAGCGTCGGACAGACATGGTCATTCATATTCTCCAACTCACGAATCACAAGTCACCAATTTAGATTATGGTTAGCCCACTCGATCTTGGGACATTTCCTGACCCAGCAATTTATGAAGGTTCTAAACAGGTCAAGTCAATCTTTCCCAGACGTATCTTGAGTGTGTTACATGTTGTTTTATTCAGTAATGCTATCCAAGTTTTCTGCGATTTGCATATCGAGTTGACTTTTTACTTGGTTGAAAAAATGCCTCCATATGCCTATGTAGCATGTTGCTCACTATTTGCATATTCTTCAGTGTTTTTTTAATTTAGAAGCTGGTGTTCCTTGGGGCAGTTTACTTAGCTCAGTCCTTTATATGTATCTCCACCGCCGAAAGTGAAGGAGGTTATGTTTTCAACCCTTTCTGTCTGTTTGTTTGTTTGTCTGTCTGTCTGTCTGTCTGTCTGTCTGTCTGTCTGTGCAGGATATCTCAAAAAGTTGTGGACGGATCCAGATGAAATTTGGTGGGCAGATTGGGTGTGTGACAAGGATGAACTGATTAGATTTTGTTGAAGATCCGGATCTGGATCTGGATACGAGAATTATTCAATTTTTAAAGTGATTCTTCACCATTGAGAGTTGGGCAAAAAGCGATATAGTGCTGTATACCAAAGCTGTTATTTTCCATATTAATATACCATATTTCCAAAAAATGTATGGGGCCAGATATGTTCTCGTGGATCAGGCATTACGTGGCGGAGGTATGGGCTCTTCCGAGTGCCCTTCTAGTTTTATTTTCATTAAGGACTTTTCAATGTCGAATCGCCAATCTCACTTTGTTGATGACTCCATGTTGTGCAACACAGTTTCCGATTCTTGTAAGATAGACTACAGCAGAATTGGTCTGCTGGTCTTGACGATTTGGAACATATCCTTCCACCCAAGCTATTCTCATGTTTTCACAGTACCTTCAGAGTGGATCACATGTCAATTAATGTGTAACTGTGGCTTAATAAAGATTTGCATCATGGGTATTTAAGCTTAGTGGTGGTGGTGGTGTTTATAGTTTTGTATTTTTAAATGGTTACTGGCCATCTTTTTCTGAATTAGGCTTGGATAATGTATTTTTTTTTGAGGAGCCTTGGGCAACTTTTTGTTCTTGTCATATAGGTAGACAATTGCACATTGAGAATTAATCTTGCTTTTTTTTGTGTGTGTTTTCTGGCCAGGACTGGCCAGAGCGTGATTGGCTGTTGGGTCGAAATAATGCACAGGGGATCGACCTGAACAGGAACTTTCCAGATCTGGACAGGATCATGTATGATGGGAGCCATGGTAACAACCACCTGGCAGTCAATCTCAACGAGCAGATAGACAACAACCCAAAGGTGTGACAAAATCTTTTGAATGCTTTGTTTTGATTGGTGTAATTTGTTGGTTTCAACTTGAAGGAGAGCTGTTCTTGATATCAAATGAAAATCTGAATGATTACATTTATGAGATCAGCTTGCTGACCTAATATAACCGTTCGATGTCCTCAGATGCGTCCGACCGTCTGTCTGTCAAAGATTTTTTTTATTTTTCTATCTCCTCCGAGACGTCTCAGCTGATTGAGTTCTAACTTGACAAAATGATAATACTAGTGGCTCTCTATAGATCGTCTGAGCCCTTTTTCACATTTTTGCCTTGGGGTCAAGGTTACAGGGTCATCAAGTGCAAAATGACCGATTGGTCGAATGGCCTATAAGGAAGCATCGGACGGCTATAATGCATATAATGGGTTTCATTGGGATTATTAAGAAGATTCAATTCGTGACTTTCCCGATTTATAATTTGTGATTTAATTCGTGGAGTGTGACTTTCCCGGATAAACTGCGGGCTGATAGCCTACCCAGACACTAAAAACAACATAAAAGACAGATTGCAGAGGGGAGAGCATTGAGTAAGGTTTCAAAGGGATTGTGGTTTTTGACACACATTAGGGAGGGTGGGTATCTTCTGTCTATGCATAAAGCAACACATCTAATATCATGATTAAATTACATAACATTTACTCTGAGACATTCATTAAGGAGCTAACTATACTAAGGAACGTGTGTCCGTCCGTCCACTATGCTGTTGGAAAATCCGCTATAATGTTTTTTATATTTATTTGGTTCTGATGTATTTTTTGATTCTTTCATATTTATGTATGCCTGGTATTGGCTTAATGGTTTGGGTGGTGGGCTTTGGATCCGAGGGTCCTGAGTTCAAATCTCGCTCAGCTGTTGAATTAATACCAGGTGGGGTTAACTCAGCCTGTCATCCTACCGAGGTCGGCAAAATGAGTGCCAGCATGCTGGTATACTGTGTAGGAGTGGCGACCCATCCAGGATTGTGCCCAATAGCCAAGGAGACTGCTTAAGCAGCACCATCGCTCTGCACAGAGTATGGTCCCAATCTCCTATATTTATGTGGTTCTACATTTCAAACTATGCAAATGATCCGATTAAACAAAATGAAAGGTGAAGCAGGGCAGCCCCCCCCAACTGAACAAGCCTCCCTGGGGGCTAACCATCCTTGGAGGATTTGTGTTCCTCGACGTGGTAATGCTGTCGTAGGTGGCCATTCGGGGGTTGCCATTGGGGAACACTTATCCGAGTGCAAAGTGTGTAAATGTGGCATTTGCCATTGCAAAACTTCTGCTACATTTGCCACAAACAATATCATTAATTGTACAGTAACGGCAAAATCTTACAAGGGAAAAGAAATCAAATAATGAATTGCATGTAAAACCTCAAACTTGGTTTACTTATTGAATTGCAGAAAATGTATGATGCAATATGTTGGTGAAACAATGCAGAGATGTAATGAGAGAATCAATGCACAGAATAGTGGGATGAGAACCCCAGATAAAACAACTAGTTATCCACAACTCACTCGTCACTTTACTTGTGGATGCTGTGAAAATGCGAGCTTCAGTGTTCACGTGGGAGAAAAAATAAGTGGTAATGGCTAAAAAAGGATGGGATGGAAGACAAAACAATCATACAATTGTATAAGCGTAGAGAACTTCTTTTGGATTCATGAATTAAGAACTGCTTTACCCATATTTATTAAATGAAATAATTATTCATGGCCAAAACATAATCACCTCTGTTTGTAACACCTTACTATGAGACTCTCAGACACAGAGTAACTCACTTAATTATGGGCATAAACGTCCAGTTACAGACACACCACAACAAATCGTAAATGAATGGTTAGATCTTCACAAATCAAATATCCGTAGATTACTTAACAGTAGTAGCATTAAGATGAATACCTAAAATAAAAAAACCACCTCAAAGAAGTTTGGCAAATCATGAACAGATTCATGGTAATTCATAATTAAGATCTGTTCAAAAGGAATTCCTAATCCAAATACCTGGAAACAATTCTGCATGTGACTGCCCAAAAATATCCAAAAAGATACTGAAATAAGTTAATCGTCGAAAAGACAATGACATCATCAAAATTATGCTTAATAAGAAAGGGGTGGAAATTATCAATACAGAGAAAATACTACAACAGAAGGAAGTGTTGAGTAAACTTCCAGAAACAATACAATAGAGAGAGCCACCAAGGGTTCTGTACACTTTATGAAATGCAATTAGAGACTTACTGACCTAATATAACCATTTGATGTCCTCAGATGCATCCGACCGTCCGTCTGTCAATGATTTTTTAAATTTTTCTAGTGTAATTATGCCGCAAGAAGGGCACCATAGAGGAAAAATCTTCAACAATAAGGAAATTGTCCAATCTATAGATATCGAGGAATGGTTAAGTAACACACATCATTGTAATTGTCAACATTCCGTATTTAAACATCCACATCTCAAACACGTTATCACAGGTGATCTCAGAATAGTGAAAGATAGGGAATTACATTTATTACTTCCAAAAGGACCAAACTATAGAGAAAAATAAAAGGATTAACTGGAATATAGCAATGGATCTTACAGTGATAGGACTGATGGAATGGATGAGAGAACAAATTGAAAAACACAAAATATCAAACACACAAATGGCTTTATGGTTGGAGGAAGTAGAGAAACATGTTAAACGGAGAGTAGTTGATTTGGAAATATAAGTTTGAATCAATAATCCAAAGGTAATTTCAAACAATCCGGAAACATGTAATTACTTAACACAGCTTCAAACACAACATATTATTATTCCAATTCACAAATCAAATATCAATATTGCATTTATATGCAAACCATTCTACATTCAAACACTTTTGGAAGAATTGGGCTTACTGACTGGACTGTCAAAGATCTACAAAGTAAGTTACGATAATAAAATAGACTTGATACAACACCATATAAATCACTCAAAAGTGAGAAGACTGTTGGTTCCAGATAAACACCATAAATTAACATTCATTTACTGCATCCCAAAAATGCACAAAAACCCTTGTAAGATGAGGTTCATCATCGCAAGTAGGGAATGCAGTTTGAAACCATTGTCAGGTAGTATTACAGGGGCCAAGAAACAAAATCATAAATGCTTGAAAACTACCATGAAAATGCAAGGTTTTATGCTGGACTTAAAAAATTCTGGATCTTTGATAATTTCAAACCTGTATCCACAACATTAGTATTGCTAAATGTCTATCAACTTATGATTTTATTTTTTTTCCACATGACAAGCTCATAACCACATTGGACAGAGCAGGAGATAAAACATTTGCAGGAGGTAATAAAGTATACATAACAGTCTCTCAAAAAAGAGCACACTGGTCTGTAAAGGAAAAATCAATATTTATGTCATTTTTCAAAAAATATACTTCAAGAAAGTATTGGATTTTTCCTTTACATTTGGCAACAGGCTACTCCAGTGGATAGTTGAGATACCCATGGGTTCAGATCCATCCCCTTTCTTTGCAAATTTGTTCCTGCACATGAACAAGTCTGATTGGGTTCAGAAAATGTCCAGGAATAAACTAACAACTACGCAAAGGTTTGTATTTGATCATACTTCATCATTATTTCTTGATGATTTATTGGCAATTAATGATGGGTTTGTATTTGATCAGCTTCATGATTATATACAGTGCCTATAGAAAGTCGACATCCCCTTTCCAAATTTTCACCTTTTGTTGCCTTGTAGCCTGGAATTAAATTGCATTAAATCAGACTTTTCCACATTTATTTACACATCATCACCCACAACTTCCAAGTGAAAAACAAATTCTACAAATTTCAGAAAATTCATTAAAAATACAAAACTATACGATCTTCGTTGGATCGGTGTCCACTCCCCTTATAATAGCAATTGTACACGAGAAGGGCACTCGGTTGAGCGCGCGCATACCTCCGCCACACAATAACTGATCCACGAGAACATATCGGGCCCAATACATTTTTGAAATGTCATTCGATATATCTTTTTTTGGCATATTTCTCAATGGTGAAGAATCACTTAAAAAATTATCACATCCGGATCTGGATTTGGAACCTCACCAAAATTGAATTGATTCTTTCTTGTCACACACCCAACATGTGCACCAAGTTTCGGCTGAATCCGTCCACAACTTTTTGAGATATCATGCTAAATATCGTTTTTGGCGCAATGTCTCAATGCTGAATAATGACTGAAAAAATTCTAGTATCCAGATACGGATCTTCACCAAAATCGAATCAGTTCGTCCTTGTCACACACCGAACCTGTCCACAAAATTTCATCTGAATCCATCCACAACTTTTTGAGATATCCTTCTTTTTTAATTGTTGAAGGATACAGGCACGGACTGAATAGTCCTCATCGAGGCCAAGCCTTAAATATAAGAACTGCAATAATAGAAAATTAAGGAAAGAGAGAATCGTCTAATAGTTTTTGAGGAAGTGAAAAAATCTGCTTTTTGAAAAGGGGAAGGTCATAAGTGTTTGGGAATACGTGAGAAGGTAAAGAGTTCCAGAGTTTGCCAGTGGACGGGAAGAAACAAACATCGTAACGGCCCACCCTTGAATTGCCAATGGCCACACAATAATCATGTAATGTAGTGGCTTGTCGAGTATTCCTTGGTCTCACTCATGGTGGAGGAACACAAACAGCAATTCTTGCGAGCAGAAACCAAAGTAATACTAATATCTGTAGAAAAGAGAAAGAGAGCCCACTGTGCAGCGTAATTTGAGCGGGTCGAGTTTTAAGGTCACATTGGTGGAGTTGACAAGTTGAATAACTTTTGATTCAATTCTGTCTAGTAAGTATGTGGAGCTGGAACTTCCCCAGATGTGAGAGCAGTCCTCCATACAGGGACGAATCAATCCTGTATATAGTTGGAGCAACTGTTCAGAAGAGAAGAATCTTCGACATCTGAATAGAACTGATTTATTCAAGGCAGACTTAGCTATTTGCGTAATGTGTGGATTCCAGGATAAATTTGATGTTAGAGTGATACCGAGTCGGTTTATTTTATCACATGGTGTACTTGTTGAGCTTTCAAAGGAGATTGGAGAGTTGAGGGGAGTTTTAGGTTTTAGAGAGAGAGAGAGAGAGAGAGAGAGAGAGAGAGAGAGAGAGAGAGAGAGAGAGAGAGAGAGAGAGAGAGAGAGAGAGAGAGAGAGAGAGAGAGAGAGAGATATATATATATATATATATATATATATATATATATATATATATATATATATATATATATATATATATATATATATATATATATATATATATATATATATATATATATATATATGAGAAGAAGTTGAGTTTCTGAAGGACATTGGAGAGTTGAGAGGAGTTTTAGAGAGAGAGAGATGAGAAGAAATTGAGCTTTCAAAGGAGATTGGAGAGTTGAGAGGAGTTTTAGATAGAGAGATGGGAAGAAATTGAGCTTTTGAAGCATTAGACTTAACTTGATTGCATTTTCCCCACTGGGAGATCTTGTCCAAATCCGAATTTAAAGAGGTGCCTGTGATGAAGTGAGGGAAGATGGGGCAGATGGGAAAGACATGGAGGAATGTAATGTTGAGTCATCAGCATATGAGTGCATTTGGTTATTTGTGGAAGAAAGTCGGTCATTGATAAAAAGAAGGAAGATTGTTGGAGACAGAACGGATCCCTGAGGTACACCGCTGTTGATAGGGAAGGGGGTCAATTTTGGACCATCAACAATTACAGAGATAAAGCGGTGGAGAGAAAGCTCGATATGAGAGAGCAGAGTGAAGGAAGAAAGTCGAAAGAGGGAAGCTTGGATATCAGACCCCGATGCCAAACTCTGTCAAAGGCTTTTGAGAAATCAAGGCCGACAACAAAAGATTCCCCAAAGTCTCTTAAAGAAGAGGCCCAGACATTTGTAATGTAAGAAAGGATATCACCTGCAGATCTTGCCTTGTGAAAGCCATATTAGTGGTCAGACAGAAGACTGAGATTCAAGATGCTTGAGAAAATGGGAATTGAGAAGACATTCAAAGACTTTGGAAACAGGAGAAGTCAGAGCAATAGGACGGTAGTTAGAAGGGTTTGAATGATCACCCTTCTTTAAAATAGATCCTGCACACACACAGACAAACAGACAAACAAATAAACCAATGTCACCCGCAGGGTGACCCGTATCTTGCCAAAAGGTGACCACGTGTGACTTCTTTAAGGTCACACTGAGGTGAACAGAGCTGCTATCCACCAGGAGTGACTCCTTGAGGAATATCTGCCTACGAGAGATTCCGATGAGAATCGTTCTACAGAGTAACCATGAAAAATATGCGTTTGCCTCATAACGTCACCAAATGACGTCATAATGTCTCAAGCTTGACATATCTAGAAAGCACTCATCAAGGTGTTCAATTTGAGGTACGACACGATATGGTTCCTAAAACTTGAAAATTTGACCTTGGGGTCAAATATGTTTGACCTGAGGCGCTAACCATGAAGGTCAAGGCCAATCGCCACCAAAAATTAATCAGCTGAGCGCCAGACCATGAACTATATTCCCATGAAGTTTGAAGACGATCCGATCAAAATTACTCAAAAAATAAGGGTTTCGTCGACTCCCCTGATTTGCGACAAAGTGACCTTGACCTTTGACCTTGACCTTCAAAATTTTATGCGCTGAAAGGGACCTCTATAGGCCTCTGATATGTGAAGTTTCAAAAATTTCCAATGACAACTGTGCTCTGCAGAGTGATTTATACGTGATTACAGACCAAAAAAAAAAACAACAAAAAAAAAAACATCTGAAGGTCAAGGCCAATCGCCACCAAAAATTAATCAGCTGAGCGCCAGACTATGAACTATATTCCCATGAAGTTTGAAGACTATCCGATCAAAATTACTCAAAAAATAAGGGTTTCGTCGACTCCCCTGATTTGCACCAAAGTGACCTTGACCTTTGATCTTGACCTTCAAAATTTTGTGTACTGAAAGGGACCTCTATAGGCCTCTGATATGTGAAGTTTCAAAAATTTCCAATGACAACTGTGCTCTGCAGAGTGATTTATACGTGATTACAGACCAAAAAAAAAAACAACAAAAAAAAAAACATCTGAAGGTCAAGGCCAATCGCCACCAAAAATTAATCAGCTGAGCGCCAGACCATGAACTATATTCCCATGAAGTTTGAAGACAATCCGATCAAAATTACTCAAAAAATAAGGGTTTCGTCGACTCCCCTGATTTGCGACAAAGTGACCTTGACCTTTGACCTTGACCTTCAAAATTTTATGCACTGAAAGGGACCTCTATAGCCCTCTGATGTGCGAAGTTACAAAAATTTTCAATGATAACTGTGCTCTGCAGAATTTTTTTATACATGATTACAGACAAACAAACAAAAAAAAACAAACAAAAAAAAAAACATACAAGCTGACTAACATATCTTACAAAAACTTCGTTTTGGCAAGATAACAAACAAACAGACAGATAAATAAACAGAGACAAACAAACGAACAGACAAACTGATAACCTCCTTCACCTTCGGTGGTAGAGGTAATTATCACAGGTGTAACCAAGCATCACCTTCAAAATCATACACCAAGTTAATCGGCCTCCACCTGCATTAAATTTCAGTGATTCTGATTATTTCAGGATAAAATCAGCCGTTCCTGCATGTTTCCTCTGCTGGGTAGTGTATTTGAGCACAGTCAAGACAATCATTAAGAAGTAGAAGGTGGATGGTACCACCAAGACCCTGCCTAGATAAGGTCATCCCTCCAAACTGGATGACCAAGCAAGGAGGAGACTGATCAGAGAGACCACCAAAGAGGCCAATGGCAACGTTGAAAGAGTTACATGCCTTTATGGCAAAGGCTAGTCACTGTGCATGTGACAACAATATACCAAGCATTCCACAAGTCTGGCCTGTATGGCAGGGTGGCAAGAAGGAAGCCATTACTTAACCCACCGTGAGTGCCGTTTGGGGTATGCAAAAAACCACTCCAGAGATTCTGAAGCCATGTGGCAAAAAGTTTTGTGGTCTGACGAAACCGTGATGGAACTTTTTGGCTGAAATGAAAAACGTTGCCTTAGGCACAAACCCAACACAGCACATCACCCAAAGAACATGATCTCTACTGTGGAGCATGGTGGTGGCAGCATCAGGTTATGGGGATGTTTCTCATCAGCAGGGACTGGGGTACTTGTCAGGATCGAAGGGAAAATGGATGGAGTAAAATACAGAAAAATACAAGAGGAAAACGTGCTGCCCTCTGCAAAAAAGACGACTTGGGACGGAAGTTCACCTTTCAGCATGACAACGACCCGAAGCACACAGCCAAAGTTACACTGGAGTGGCTAAGGAACAAAAAGATAACTGTCCTCGCGTGGCCCAGTCAGAGCCCCGACCTAAATCCAATCGAAAATCTGTGGCATGACTTGAAGATTTCTGTCCATCAACGCAACTTGACTGAGCTTGGACGGTTTTGTGCAAAAGAATGGGCAAATATTGCCCAATCAAGGTGTGCAAAGTTGGTAGAGACCCATCCCAACAGATTAACAGCTGCAATTGCTGTCCAAAGTGCTTTCACCAAGTATTACTTTTGGTTATGGCCTCAGTTTTCAAGGCTGAATTGTGTGCAAATGTAGGATTTTATTAACAACATATTTCAAATGTGCATGGACATGTAATTCACATTATGTGAAGTAAATAGACATGCAGGTTGGGAGGAATCAAAAGAGGGTCTTATTTAATTTACTTATTTTTAACAGAGTTAGTAGGAATGAGAGGTTTTGACTGGGAGGGGGGGGAGTTGAGGACTTCTGGTTGGGGGGAGGGAGGTTGAGTATTTGTTTGGAGGGATTTTGAGGGCTTGTGGTGGGGAAGAGATTGAAGCCTTTGGGTTTGGAGGGGGAGGTTGAGGTCTTGGGGTTTGTGTGTGTGGGGTGGGGGGGGGGGGTGGTCGCATTTTACTTTCCGCATGTACCTGCTTGTATACAAGTACTGTATATGTAACTAAATCGGCATTTTGAACATGTGTGGATTTCGGAGTTGTCTCCTTTGGGGATTGAACATTCGTAAGTTCTAGTTGACGTGTGTTTGCATTCTTAGAGGTCCCTTGAGGTGTTCTAAATGAAATAAAAAGAAATCTGGGGAAAAGCAAACGTCAAAAAAAAAAATTACACTTTTGTGTGTTTGAAGCCAAATGCAGCACCTGGCACCGCGGTCATCATGGGCACGAGGAGCAGGCCAGGTGACGGCTCATCTGTATAATTTATTCGACACTTTTTTAAAATAAAT
This sequence comes from Eptatretus burgeri, assembly GCF_056783735.1. Taxonomy (NCBI): domain Eukaryota; kingdom Metazoa; phylum Chordata; class Myxini; order Myxiniformes; family Myxinidae; genus Eptatretus; species Eptatretus burgeri. Next base: position 16,921,187 of record NC_140970.1, read on the forward strand.
TTTTTGGATGTTCCGAGTGTTCTACGTCAACTCGAAATTAGTTTGGGGGGAAATCGGAAGTTTTGGGGGGGCGTGTACACCGTCTGCTTGAGGAGAGAGAGGGGGGGTGGAAGAGCATTTTAATGGACGTTTTGACTGGTCTCGTGCAGTGTGGGGAGGGTGGGGAGACGAGAAGGGGAGAGCATTTAAATTAGAGGTTGACCGATATGAGTTTTTCCATGGCCGGTGCCGATACCGATATTTGTAAAGTCGGAGGACCAATGGCCGATATAATGCCGATTTTTGTGCATCTGATTGAACAATTTAACAATGAAAGAGAATTAGACAGAATTGTTGAACTTGAATTCAGAATTTTATTTAACACACTCTGAAATTTAGTCCAGGAGCTACATGGCCAAATTCTGGAAATTGCTACCATGAGAGGGCACCAGATTTTTTTTTTAGTTATTTTCTGTTACCTTTATGTATCTGTAACTCAAAACAGCATGATGGACATTTCTGGAGAGTAGCTTAGTTTCTGTACAGCTAAATGTGGGAGAGAGGGGCAGAAAACCAGAAAAAAAAGACTAAGAGGAACATGTTTAAAAGTACAAACTTTATCAGACCATTTAAAATTGTGTCTGAGACTCATTGTTCATCATTATAAAATGTACAGTTATCAAAGCATGTTAGACCTCAAACTAGTATACATTCTGAAGTTTTCTCAGAGATTTGAACCATAATTAACTGATTATTCTATTATTGACCCAAAGCCTTGACGCAAACAGCACAACAGGTTTCATACTTGCTGTTTTCATCCACACATTTCCTCACATACTTCATGTACATGACTTATTTATATTCAGGACACAAATATGATAATTACAGAGCTAAATCTTCCCTATAGTTGCCTTCAGTAAACCAAAGATCACTATAGCAAGAATAACATTAAATTGACATGGTGACAAACAATATGATATCTTTCAAGTACATTTTGTTGGAAAGTCATTGTGAGGCATATACTTCTCTTCCCAGACATAGTAGTTCAAAGTAATACATGATCAAAATAAAACATATACTTCCAGTATAAATCCATGAATCAGACAATACTAAACATCAAATACATAGACAGTTCACATCTGTTCGTTCATTCATCATCACTCTCTGAACTGTCAGAATCCGTGAAGTCATCATTTTCCTCATGATCCTTCATGTTGTCACATGTTTGTAGGCTGCAGGCATCTGTGCACTTCAAGCCATTCACCATGCACTGACAAGATGGCAACTGGCAACTTCTCTTGCACTTGTAAGACAGGAACTCCAGGACAACATCGGGGGCTATGGGACCAGTCATCCAGTTGACTGTGAGCTGTCCCACTTCATCCAAGGTCCACCCATTACTGTCAATGGGATTTTGTATGCTGGGCTTGCTGGTCAGGGATCTCTGCCAAATGGCTGCTTGGTAGTTTGCCCTAACAGCATGCATCTTCAGGCAATCCTTGCATGGAGGCAACTGTGAAGAGTCTACGTTTCCGTTCTTGATTCTGAATAATAATTGGTAGTGCATTTCATTGACTTCTGAGATGTCTGTCTGAGCCACGTGAACACCTCCAGATTTGTCAGTAATTCTGCAGACAATGTCCAATCTTGCCCTAGTTTTCTGAATGCCTCTTGGTACTGGACATTCTCCTTCAGAAGTTTCAGAGCAGCCAATTTTCCTCGTCCACTGAATGCGCTGACTGGTCTCTGATGTATACTGCAGATTGGTTGATGACATGTCTTATGTCATTTGTAGACTTTAGTTCATGGACCTTATCCTTGAGCATAACATTATCTGTAAGGGCTTGTGCAAGTGATAGATTATCAGGATATACAAGAACCCTACCATTTGTCTCAGTGATGAAGTGGAGAGACTGACAAAATTTTGCCTCCAACTTACGGCGGATGTGATTTTTGGTCTGTTTCTTCACATCTTGGAAGCCATATGTTCTCATGAATTCTACAAGTTTGTCAGTTAGATGAGTCAGGCGAACAGCCTGAGGATTAGTGAAAATAGTGTCCCTTATGTGCTTGAACAACATCATGTATGATTCTTGTTCTGCTTCTTGGGAGGCCACATCTTCATTTGCCATAGTTGCAGTCACAGCTTTGGGTTTCTCATCCCTCGTGTAATTTCTGTAACAGGTCTTATGATAGTGGGCCTCTGCTGCCACGAGTTCTCGTGATGTTATGGCCAGAATTTTGTTGTCAAATTGCCTAATGGCTGCTTGTTGAACCTTGTCATCAGAACGGAGCTCTAAAGACTGCATGAAGTGGTTCACGGGTTTTGGATCCTGTGATGTATTTGGTTTTCTTGTCACAGAAAATACAAATTTTATCCATAACACGAGATGAACTAGGGCCATCACGCAAGGATTTCCAGGGATCTGTGCCAGCAGAAGAGTCTTCTTTGGATGAAAGGCTGGTAAGTGTTTTCTTGTGAGTGAAAGAAGAACGACAGTTTCTATGATACCATAGTTTTTTAGTCATAATCATATTCACAGAGATTAAGGATGGCATCAAAGTTTTGTATCCTGGCAGCATTCTGAAGCGCTTCTATGGACTGTGGATCCTTTGGGTTGGTGAGTTCACTGATTGGCGCACTTGCTGCACAGATTATACAGGTCCTCTCCTCAACATAAGGCCTTTTTGGTGGCTTCTGAGGTGCATCCATTATTTATTCACCTGCAATGATACAGAATAGAGCAATTATTTCTTACGAAATCTAAAGATTTTGTAAGTATATTGATGACTTCCATCATCTGTTTGTGTTTGTTTGTGTGTTTGTTTGTAGGCACGATAACTCGAGAACGGAAGAAGCCACCAATGTCAAATTACATCATGTGATTCAGGAGGGTGATGGCTAGTGCTGATTAGATTTTGGTCAAAATCGGTCAAATGTCAAGGTCACAGTGAGGTCAAACATTCGATTTTTGATGGTTTGGTACAGAATCATCGTAGAAACTTCTGGTTTGCGTCGCTACTTTCTCGAGAGACAGCTTTTATTAGACAAGGTCAGAGGTCAAGTTGACGATTTCGTTAGTACCAGTCTATGACTGCTTGTTTCAATTGGAGATATAACGGTAAATGCATATATTTTTCGTCTTTGTTAAGTGTCACTTGGCATAGCTGTGTGGCTTCGAAGTCAATTTCTAAGGTTAATTGGAAGAAGATATGAATTACCTTAAATAATCATACACATGCTTACAAAACTATATTTATCAAATTGAACTTAATGGATCTCATCTTGTCACTCTCTGAGGGATTCATGTTAGTGAACACGAGATGAATAATGCTATTAGGATTAATGCTTATAATTTAAATATCACCTAAATAACAACCTTTACTTGGATGATTTTCATAATGCCAAGAATTGTTCCTGAAGCTTTTTCATAATCATATCTAAAGTGGACCTCAATGCCAATCCAATGCCTTCAGGACACAACTTCGGCTCTAAATTATCAAATTGTGAGAAAAAATGTTTTGTCAACCAAACATACCTTGTTCACATGCACACAATAGAAAACAACTCATAAAACAAGTGTTTTTTTGTCTTTATTCAAAACATATTTCATGGAATGTGCTATTTTTGAGGCTCAATTTGGCACCCGCTTCGCCATAAAATCATGATATCTTCAAAGTCCCATACAAAACTTGAGCTACTCTACTGAGAAGTCCATCATACTGTTTTGTTATGTCCATGGGCATATACATAAGATGAAACAAACAAAGTCTGGTGCCCTCTCATGGTAGCAATTTTTGGATGGGCTCATGTACTACTTAGCTTGCTTGCTCATACACAGCGTCACAGTACAATATGGGCTAACTTCCAACCTTATTTTAATTATCAACACAATTATAATGTCGAGCAAAGCTTGTACAGGTAACCAGACACAAATCTAGGATCCTAAAATCCGGTTTTACCTGAAAACTGCCAATTTTTCAAGCTAAAACTATAATTGAGATTTATGTAAAAGAAAAACAACAATTTTAATTCCTGCCTCCCAATTAGTTCTAGTACGAGCCACCATGTTAGTCACACCATGGGTGACAGGGTGTGTTTCCCACCGTTTGTTTCATTCTTCCCACTTTGAGCGTCATATTCAGCAATTCCTCATTTAACGCGGTAGTTGCGTTCCGAGAATTTACCACGCTAGCTGAAAACATGTGAAACAAAAGTAGATAATTTTCATATAAGAAACAATGTAATTGGTGGAAATTGTGTGTCGGGATGTAGGTGGACGGGGAAGACGAAGAGAAAGACAGAGAGTGTCACTTATGCATTTAAGTATAATAAAATGAAACTTCATCAACCGATGTTAAATGGTGTTGCTTGCTGTGATGGAGGTGGAGGGGTGATTGTGTGGAGTTTATGAGGAGGAAGGTGCAGTGTCGTCAACATCTGATGTTTCAGTTGATCACTTTAATCTGACTTGCAGTTAATCCGTTAATCGCGTTGTAGTTAATGTGACTCGCTCTCTTTGTAGTAATGGCGAAACATTCTGAGCACTCACTTTGATTTTATCAGCATTTGCACGAATCATTTTCAAGGTTGGTCTCCATCAGTCCTGCAAGCACTTGGGAAATGTTCACTGCTCTTATCGCTCGATCACTTCTAATTTCACCTTCATTAACCTCCACCATCGAAGATGGATGGAGGTTACTGTTTTCACCCCTGTCTGTTTGTTTGTTTGTGAACAGTATTACGGAAAAACTCCTGGACAGATTTCGACGAAACTTGGTGGGGGGATTAGGTATGGTCCAAGGATCATGCCATTAGATTTTTGACTTGGTCCAAAAAAAATTTCGATTTTATTTGAAAAATATTTGAATTTTTTTTTTGCATTTCTACATGTTTTAAGTGATTTCCAACCCCCCCAAAAAAATTTGTTAGAGAAAAAAACCCAGAAATTTTGCAAGTTTTTTTCAAAAAAAATTCGATTTTATTTTTTTGGCATTTCTACTTGCGCGTCGATCTAGTGTAGTTTATTCAATCGTGGTTCAGTAGATTCTGATCCGTTTTGACCTACAATGAATAGGATATCAGGTTCACTTAAGTGACCCAGCAGTATTGGCGGTGGAGGTTTTGCACTCTACCAAGTGCTCCCCCTCTAGTTTGAGTAGTTTTCCTTTGGTTCTTAGGCAGAGAGGCACTCATATTACTCGTTGATCCCTTACCAGTCATGGTGTCAAAGGGTGCACAATATATTATGTGCTAAGTTTAGCGAAGGTTTCAACTTTCGATGCACCCACACACCACCCAACATCTGACGGCCCATCTTTGACTAGTTCGGTCGGTGTGGAGTGATGGTCGGATGTGTTTCAGATGCTTATATCAAAGGGTATGGATCCGGAATTAACTCGAGGAAGCCATGTTACATATCCGACTACATCTGGGTCCATCTGAGGTGACCATGGATATACATGTACAGATTAAAAATTTTTCCAAGAGAATCAGGGTGTGGGGCACCGCGTACTGTGGAGCGTGTGCAGCATGAATGGTGCACCCGCCACAAATGGCAAATTTGGCTGTGGGGCCTCCGAGAGACGTCCCATGTGCGAATGGTCACAAGGAACTTTGTGAGTGTGCAAAAGGCCCATGGTGAGAGAGGATGAAAGGTCTCGAGATGGCCCATGTGCCTAAGTGGTTTGAGAAAGTCCCATGGTGTGAGAGGGCATGTGAAAGGCTGCGAGAAAGCCCCGTATATGTGTGACGTCTGCAGAGGTTGTGCAGCACGAACAGTGGGCGTGGTGAACATGGCTTGTTTCGCTGTGGGGAATTAAATATATTGAGATTTGAAAGCTAGGCATACACAATCTTACCTTTTGCCCTTGGGCATATCCTGCACTGCCAACAAGCTCTCACTAACATTCTGCAGTAGCCACCTGACCTTAAAGGTGGCTGCAGATGCTGAATTGACACAAGGGGTAGCTCAAGCTGTCTACCATCATGAGAAGGAAAGTTGTATCTTTTTTTAAAAGTTTTTAAATATTGGCCATATCCATGCCATCATCGGCCGATACCGATAACCTCAAAATGCCAGATATATGTAAGAAAAAAATACACACACACACACACACACACACACACACACACACACACACACACACACACACACACACACACACACACACACACACCCCAACCACACTTCTCCTCAAACTGTGCCTTGCTGTATCCTCAAGTTAGGGGGTTCAAATTTTATTCAACCAACTTGGCATGGTCACAAACAAACGGTTTGGCAATACCTCATCACACCAAGCCCATAAAGTTTGGAGGTGATGTGTTGGCATAATTTATGTGCATGATGTCAGCATAATGTCACATTTCTTGGGTCATTCTGTCATCCCTCAGACCGGCATGCAGCAGCTTCTTCACTCACTGCAGATCTGGGTAAAATCACAAACTGGTCCAACACATGGAACATGTCTTTAAATTCGGACAAATCTCACACTCTCACTATGTCTCTCAGAAAGGACCGTTTAGAACCCCCCCCCATCCACTTTGTCAACAATATTCTGGAAGAAGTCCTTTCTTTCAAGCTTCTGGGTCTCACGATCTGCCATGATCTTTCCTGGGAAAGCCACATTTCATACCTTGCCTCCAAAGCCAGTCGCTGACTGGGAATCCTCCGTTGTGCAAAGTCCTTCTTCGGCCCACCTGAGCTCCTGATCACTTACAAAGCTTTTGTTCGCAGCCTGATGGAGTACTGCTCCCCCCTCTGGGCTGGTGCTCCTGCCTCCCACCTTTCTCGGCTTCACGCTGTGGAAACCAAGGCATTTCGGATCATTGGCATCTCCCGTGATGAGGCTGAGTCTTTGAGCCTCTTCCTCTCTCTCACCGCAGGCAGGTCAGTGGTCTTTCTGTCTTCTACCGTCTCCTCTCCGGTCTCACCCCCCCCCCTGCTCTCTCTCTGCGATTTGTCCCCACCACATTTCCGCAGGGCGCTCAAGGTCCACCAACAACCCCTTTCTGGTAAAACTACCAAAATCACGAATCACTGCTCACCCTCACTCTTTCATTCCTCTTTTTTTTCCACCTTTGGAATAAACTCCCTCACTCTATTCAATCCCATTCTTCCCTCCAGGGCTTCAAAACAGCTGTTCACCACCACTTCTTATCACCCCTCATCCAAATCCCCGATCTTTTCTATGCCCGTTAATCCACCCCAAGCCCACCTCCTTCAAATTCCCTGCTTTCCTTCCTGAAAGTCCCTGTAATGTCCATCTTGTTTACCCCGTGTTCCCTGCCCCATCCCTCTCCCTTCCACAGATCTCCTAATGTCTCTGTTCTCCACTGTTTTGTCCTTCCCACTCCAGCCCCTCTTGTCTCATGCCCCCCTTGCTGTGCGTTCTGTGTTAGTTCTCATACGAGCCTCGACAAGGTACACAAAAAAAGAATAAATATATTGTTCCTTTAAAAAAATATTTTGTGTGTAATTTATGCCTGGATATCATTTACATTCTGCTTGCTTAACTGGAATGGTGACCATACACCCCTGTGGATTGGTGACCGTCCCCCTATTCTCCTCCCCATCAGGCCGACACTATCCTTGAAAACTTTGGTCACGATCATTTAAAGTCGTTGAATAGATTACCCTTCCTCAGGCACCTTTCCAAAATGTTTGGGCATCCATCATCTTTATTTTCAGGCCTTTTCTTTGCATTCCCTTTTCACCATATTTTCTTACCCACATTTCAGTAAATATGTCTCCCAAATGCCACATTTTGACAGTTATAACATTTTAATTTATAGGCTTGGTTTACGTAAAGCCTTTCAACAAAATACAAAGGCTGTTTTAGTCCTGTATCCATATTTATATGGTATATTCTTGCTTGACATTTATTTTAATGTCATTTGTTCTCCTATCTCACTGCAGATATCTCCAGAGACCAGATCTGTTGTTCATTGGATTGCAAGAGTCCCTTTTGTACTCTCAGCTAATCTGCATGGCGGAGACCTTGTAGCCAACTATCCTTTTGATGAAACACGAAATGGTATGTCTCGGCTAATTCTACCATCTTAACAATGTTAAAAAGGGTTGTGACATTAGAATCAACCTCAGTTCTTTTTATTTGCAGGCCAGATCGCCAGCTATTCAGCTAGCCCAGACGACAATATGTTCCGCAGCCTTTCACAGGCCTATGCCTCGGCTCACCGCACCATGGCAAATTCCCATGTGCTTGGATGTGACTCTGTACCCTCAAACTTCAAAAATGGGACGACCAATGGTGCAGCTTGGTACAGCGTGGCTGGCGGTATGCTCAGTACACATTTTGCAGTAGCATTTCCAACTTGGGGAAACTCGTTGTTGCAACATTTTCTCCATGCCTTTGGTTTCATCTGATCATTCAACATCAGTCCCACTCATTGTTTTCTTCCCCTTTTTTCATCTTTTCTCTGGTCTTTCTTAACCAAGACTTGCGGTCCTTGATCGACTGAAATTGATGATTTAACTTTTGAACATTTCAACCTCTCATTGTGAATCAAAATATTCTGGAATGAATTCTTGTGAAATGATTCCCAAACATATTGATACGAGATGTATTCTTCAACTCTAAAATGCCCTTTTTCTTCATCTCAGGCATGCAAGATTTCAACTACCTGAGCTCAAATTGCTTTGAGATCACACTGGAACTTAGCTGTGAGAAGTTTCCTCCGGAATCGAAGTTGCAGAAATTTTGGGATGATAACAGGGAGGCTCTTATCACCTACATTGAGCAGGTAGCCCTCTCAGTTTTTATTTCAGGCTGACAAAGTTTCCATTTTTCTGCATTTTTACTTGATCATGGACTATCTGACAACTATTTTTTGTTTTTGTGTGTGTTTTGGTGCAGGTTCATCGTGGGATCAAAGGCTTCGTGTTGCAGAGTAACGGAGCACCCATTCCTAAAGCCATCATTTCTGTAAAAGGAATCGATCATGACATAACAACTGGTAATTAGACTCTATCTACTCCTTTATTAGCCCCCTACCAGTTTCACCGGAGGGTACTATAGGTTTGCTTTCCGTATGTCCGTCCGTCCATCCCACTTATGGTTTTTTTTCCGACTTATTTTTTTCCCCATATCCTTTAACATATTCAACTGAACTTGGTACATGGCTTTATTATGATAAGTTACAGAACAAGTTCGAGTTTCAGGGCATTTCGTCAATTTTTCAAAGAGTTGTGCTCTTTTTGGACTTCGAAAATTTCACATCAGTAGAGGACATGTATTGCAAAGCAATTCTCGCTCTTGTTTATCTTTACATTTTATTTCTCCTTCGAGCTGTGTTATTGATTTGTGTTTTTTTTTTTGTTTTTTTCTTCTTTCATTGCTTTCCTTGGAAAGTTTGATACATTATGCATGGGGAGTGGGTGAAGAAAGGATCAGGGGAGGAGTTTTCATTGGACAGTGCTGTGTGAGAGCAAAGTGAAGTGTTTCAGTTTTTTTTTGTGTATTATTGTATCAATAGGCTGTCATTGTCATCACTAAGTTTTAACAAAACAAAAAGTACAAACTTATGATTATATGAATGAGAATGAGAGATTTTAGGATCATTTTATGAGTAGGAACTAAAGAAGAAGAAAAAATGATTAAAGTTGTATTCAACCAGTTTGCTGAAAAGTGAGGCCTTATTGAAAATTAGATACAATTGTGACTAATATGCTGCGGTAAACAAAATATTGCTTTACCATCTATATATTGTCACTTTAACTGGGTAGTTAATGCGGTCCCGCTGTGCCGAAGCAATGCACTTCACGAATGGCTGAGTTAAATTAAGCTGCGCTTGAGTGGAGAACGCAGTTCTTTCTCTCGGGTGGGATCTGTACCCCACCAGTCTCTTAAAATGAGTTTCTTTACCCAATTTGTGTCTCCGCCAGGGATTTCCAAACTAGCTGAAACTGTTCACGTCTGCAAGAGGTGGCAGGAATCAGGCTGACATGTTTGTTAAAAAATAACACGTTTGTTAGCACGACACAACACGTACAGAGAATCTCGGATGAAAGAGATACTGAAACAATAAATGGAGAAATAAATAAATACACAGAGATTTGTGAGTTAAGGCTTGTAAGCTAAGGCACAATTGGCACGTTCACTCTCATGCACAAAGGGAGAAACCAGGCTTGAATATTTGGGGTGAGCAGGCTCCAGTTCAGGAAGCATGTGAGTGACCCAGGGTGGCACAGGTAAATTCACAAAACTCTTCTCCATGTTGCTCTCCAGGCACCGTCCCAAACACTCCGGTAGCCACACTGGTCTCTGACTGATTTGAATCCACCTACAACCTTGAAGCCCCGGCTTTACTGACTGACTGCCAGTATCTGTGTGCGGCCTTTTATCCCCTCCCCCGCGGCCATTCGCTGCACCCTCTATCATCCCTCGCTCGTGACCTGGCACCGGTCAATTGAGGTGGCATCTCGCCAACGTTGTAGGGACGTCATGTGGATGGGGTGTTGGCGCCGCCGCCACCCAAACCAATGATGCGTCACTGTTCAGGCCACCAATGGGATTGTGCCCTGCAGTTTATGCGAGAGCCAATGCCATGCCAATCTCCTTGCATTCAATGCCCTAGACCACGAGGTGGGATTATCGGCCTGCACACAAACCGCCAACACATCCAACTACCTATTCCGTATGGCAATAATACAACTCCTCATGGCATGCATAAAAACAGGATGATTTCAAACTAACAGGTCCCTGGTTACAGAAAATGTTCCAAGCTGCGCAACCACACGGACCAAGTAGTGGCCTACACGCTAACTTAACATCCTAGCAAGAAGGTACTCCCTCCGATGTAACTTTATATTTACTGTATTTAAAAACATTTATTATGGGCTGACAGCACGGCCGAGAGGTATGCACTCTTGCCTGTAAGCCGTTTTGCCTGTGTTTGAATCCCAACCAAGCTAAAAACTTTCATCCCTTTGTTTCACAGACAGGGTGATTCATCAATGTGTGTGCCATTCCTCACGTCGACGTTAAACTGGTGTCACGTCTGCTGGCATTCGTTGGTGGATGTGAAAGATCCTATAGTGTCCTTTGCGAAGACTAGGCAACCTTTCGTCAGCATCATGGCCAAATTCCAAACCCCTGACCTTCCAACTGCTGGGAAAGCAATGGCAAACCACCCATTATAACCAGGACTTCACACAAGTTTTTGTTAATTACGTTCTCCAATGAGTACCAGCAGATATAATTTGGTACTCAGGAAAAATTTTGTAAGCTTCGAGTGAGCTCTTCTGCTTTCCCAAGCACCTCTCAGTTTTGTATGCATCTTACTCCTCTGTATGCGCTCTCTCAGAACATCCACTCCAGAAGAGACACTCGCAAGCCGCAATTTTTTTTTTCGTTCCGGATGCTCCTGAACCTCCTCCTCTTCCTCTTTGCTTGCGCATTCCCCTTACATCTATTTCTTTTTTAAAATCTTACAAGTTATAAACTTACAACAAAACCTATGCTGGTATGATTTATAAAATTAATTTTATGCACTTAAATTTTGAAATCACACGACAGTAAATCAACAATCACAGAAGAATCTTACCTCCACGAGCTGAGAAAACCTCTTCTTCCTCTTTGCTCTTGTTCTCCTTGAATCTATTTTTTTTTTTCTAATCTGATAAGTTAATATACAACTTGTAAATTATCATGTTATAATTTATAAACTTCATTTTGAAATCACAGTATTTCAGAATTATCATGGAAGAATCTTACCTTCACGAGCTGAGAAAATCTTCCATCAAAAGCCTCTGTTGTGGTAGTACGTTTTTAAGCTTTCTTCGTATCTTTGAAGTACACATTTAGTTATTTACCGCGCACAAGTACCTGCGTGCCAGTTGTGTGAACCCATAATTATAACCCTTGCCAATGAACTGCTTTGGCAGTATTGAACCTGCCTTCTGGTAGAACACCAGAATACGAATATTATATGTATACGTGTATGTGTGTGTATATGTAGGGTGTTTCAAAAAGAGTGATGCAACTTTAAATGTTTATTTACAAAGAAACAGAAACCTCAGGAACATGAACCAAACATTTCTTCAAAGCTTATGACATAGTATTTTCTATCACTGTTTGCTATTGCAGTAAGTCACTGTTAGAGTTAATGAGAGCCCAAGGTCTGAAATTGGCATTTACGCAAAATCCGTGTAATTGACGTTCTCAATGTATGCCCTTCCACGGTTCAGACGGGCATTGATTCTGACTCCGAAGTTCTGTCCAACTTTCCTGTAGGTCTCATGTGGCACTGCCTGGAGATGATGTTTGTTCAAACAAAGTTCTGTCTCATGTGGCACTGGAAATGGGCTTCATTAATGAACCAGATCAGGTTGATCCAGTTTGGGTACCGCTCCATCCTGTCACTGAGCCAATTGCACATATCAAGTCTCCTTCTCATGTCATCTTGACTCGGTTTATGCCTAATAGAGATGATGTATGGGAAAAGCTTCAGTTCCTGAGTGAGGATATGCCAGACTGATGTTGATTTGATGCCTAGCTCCCGGGAGCGCCGGCAGTGGGACTTCTTGGGACTGTCCACTGCAGAATCCCACCCGGCGTCGATGTTGGCTTGGCTCTTCATTACTGATAATGGCCTGCCACTGTTGCCCTTGCTCTGGTTGTGCACTGTACCCTTGTGCTCAAAATGTTTCACAATACGTTGAATGGCACAATTTGTGGATCCATCAATTGTTCTGAGGTCGTATTCCCTGCAGAACTTCCAGTGGGTGTCGACATATGATCTAGTCTCATATCACCGAGCCACCACTTTTGTCTTCTGCTTCACTGTCAATGGCATAGTTGAGCTACGGAGTGAGAAATCGCAGGGACAAAATACCACGATAACACCACCAAACCATGAAAAGGAAAACGGTTTAGGTCAAAAAACAAAGAAATGGCAGGAATTTTTTTTTTTTTTTTTTTTTTTTTTTTTTTTGTATACCTTGGTCGAGGCTCGTATGAGAGCTAACACACAACTCACAGCAAGGAGGCATGAGACAAGAGGGGCGGGAGTGGAAGGGACAAAACAGTGGGGAACAGACACATTAGGTGAACTGTGGAAGGGAGAGGGATGGGGATGGGACAGGGAACATGGCGAAGAGAAGATGGACATTACAGGGACTTTCAGGAAGGAAAGCAGGAGAATTGAAGGAAGTGGGCTTGGGTGGATTATCGAGGGTAGAAAAGATCGAGGATTTGGATGGGGGAAGATAAGAGGTGGTGGTGAACAGCTGTTTTGAAAGCCTGGAGGGAAGAATGGGAAAGAATAGAGTGAGGAAGTTTATTCCAAAGGCGGGAAAAAGAGGAATGAAAGAGTGAAGATGAGCAGTGATTCGTGATTTTGCTAGTTTTACCAGAAGGCCGTTGTTGTCGGACCTTGAGCGCCCTGTGGAAATGTGGTTGGGACAAATTGCAGAGAGAGCAGGGGGGGCAAGGCTGGAGAGGAGTCGGTAGAAGACAGAAAGACCACCGACCAACCTGCGGTGATTGAGTGAGAGGCCCAAAGACTCAGCTTCATTGCGGGAGATGCCGATGATCTTAAATGCCCTGGTTTCGACAGCGTGAAGCCGAGAAAGGTGGGAGGCAGAAGCACCAGCCCAGAGGGGAGAGCAGTACTCCATCAGGCTACGGACAAAAGCTTTGTAAGTAGTCAGGAGCTCAAGAGGGCCGAGGAAGGACTTTGCACGACGGAGGATTCCCAGTCGGCGACTGGCTTTTGAGGCAAGGTTGGAAATGTGACTTTCCCAGGAAAGGTCATGGCAGATAGTGAGACCCAGAAGCTTGAAAGAAAAGACTTCTTCCAGAGGATTGTTGAGAAAGTGGATGGGGGGGTTTTCTAAACGGTCCTTTCGAAGAGACATAGTGAGAGTGTGAGATTTGTGTGGATTGAAAGACATGTTCCACGTGTTGGACCAGTTTGTGATTTTATCCAGATCTGCAGTGAGCGAAGAAGCTGCTGCTTGCCGGTCTGAGGGATGACAGATGGTACGGCAGAGGGTGGAGTCATCGGCAAAGAGAAATAGAGGATTTTCCAGAGAGTCCGAGAGATCATTAATGAAAACCAGAAAAAGAACAGGGCCCAGAACGCTACCTTGAGGAACTCCAGCCTGCACAGGAAGAGGGGATGAAAGAACTCCATTTAGGGCCACACGTTGACTGCGACAGGAGAGGAAGTCTGCGAGCCATGAGTGGAGATGGCCTTGAATACCATGGGAAGAGAGTTTGGTGAGTAGGGCAGGGTGCCAGACTGTGTCAAAAGCACGTGATATGTCCAGGGATACGGCTCGGATTTCCTGTCTGGCATTGAGGACCTCCATCCATTGATGGGAGAGCAGTAGCAGCATATCCAGGGTAGAGTGACCTGGTCTGAAACCAAACCAAATTTAAAGTTGTATCAATCTTTTTGAAACACCGTGTGTGTGTGTGTGTGTGTGTGTGTGTGTGTGTGTGTGTGTGTGTGTGTGTGTGTGTGTGTGTGTGTGTGTGTGTGTGTGTGTGCACTGATGAGATGAGCCAAAACATTATGACCACTGACAGGTAAAGTGAATAACATTGATTATCTTGTTACAATGACACCTGTCAAGGGTTGGGATATATTAGGCAGCAAGTGAAGTCAGTTCTTGAAGTTGATGTGTTGGATGCAGGAGAAATGGGCAGGAGTAAAGACCTGAGCGACTTTGACAAGGGCCAAATTGTTATGGCCAGACGACTGGGTCAGAATATCTCTGAAACGGCAAGGCTTGTGAGGTGCTCCTGGTCAGCAATGCTGAATACCTACCGACAGTGGGCTGAGGAGGGACAAACCACAAACCGGCGACAGGGTGTTGGGCGCCCAAGGCTCATCGATGTGCGAGGGCAACGAAGGCTATCCCATCTGGTCCGAACCGACAGAAGGTCTACTGTGGCACAAGTCACAGAAAATTTTAATGGTGGTCACAGGAGGAATGTGTCACAATCTACAGTGCATCGCACCCTGTTGCATATGGGGCTGCATAGCCGCAGACCGGTCAGAGTGCCCATTGATGACCCCTGTCCACCGTCAAAAGCGCCCACAATGGGCACGTGAGCGTCGGAACTGGACCTTGGAGCAGTGGAAGAAGGTCGTCTGGTCCGATGAGTCCCGTTTTCTTTTAGATCACGTGGATGGCCGTGTACGTGTGCGCCATTTACCTGGGGAAGTAGTAGCACCAGGATGCACTGTGGGAAGACAACAAACCGGTGGAGAGAGTGTGATGCTCTGGGCAATGTTCTGCTGGGAAACCCTGGGTCCGGCCATTCATGTGGACGTCAATTTGACACATGTCACCTACCTAAACATCGTTGCAGACTAGGTACACCCCTTCATGGCAATGGTATTCCCTGATGGCAGTGGCCTCTTTCAGCAGGATAATGCACCCTGCCACACTGTACACATTTTTCGGGAATGGTTTGAGGAACATGATGAAGTGTTCCACCTCGCAACTTACAGGATATCAAGGATTTGCTGCTAATGTTTTGGTACCAGATACCACAGGACACCTTCAGGGGTCTTATAGAGTCCATGCCTCGGCGGGTCGGCGCTGTTTTGGTGGCACACCAAACTGCAACCAACCAACAGCGGACCAAACCAATTTTGGAGGACCAACAGCATATTAGGCAGGTGGTCATAATGTTTTGGCTCATCAGAGAAATGCGTCATTAAGCAATTTCGTCATTGTGCGAACATCATGGAGTGTACTTGCACAAAACTAAATGGTATAGCTCATTTCGCCGACCTCGAAAAGATGACAGGCTGAGTGCGTAGCCTGGTTTTGGCTCAGTGATTAGGGTGGCGACTTGGGATCCTAAGGTCCTGAGTTCAAACCCCTTCAGCCGCTGAAATAATGCACCGGGGGGTTGACAGCCTGTCATCCTTCTGAGGTCGGCGAAATTAGTACCAGTTCCAGTGTGTGTACTGGTAGAGGGGCACTGCATCAGCGACACAGTCGCGCTTCAAGAAATGATAGCTACCCCGCAGCTAAGCTGCCATACGACCACCACCACCAAAACGAAATTGTGAATTAAAAATAAGCTGTTTTCATTGCCTTTCTTATACATTGATTTTATTGCGTTGTTTCGATAATTGTAAATATAGTCTGAGTTGGTTAAAAGATATACCAGTATGTCTATTTGGATCAACTATATCGAAGAAGGATTTCATAAAAATGTGGCAAAAACTATAACTGCATGAGAAATACTGATTTCAATTAACAACAATATTAAATTAAAATCATTCATAATAAAATCAAAATTCATTGCAAACTATTTCAAGGCTGTCACGTGGTCAATGGTTTTCCCCTAATTAGTTTTCAATATCAATTAAATTACTATTTTTTGAAAATAAACATACATAAATAAATGTTTTGATGGGGGTAATCTGAAATCGTAGGGGGTCGGATGAAATCGATTTCAGATTACCAGGAGGTAACTTGAAAGGAGGGTAGCTTGAAATCTTTACACCCGCACTCCGGGTACAATAGGTCCATGATCGAAGTTAGTCCTCCCGCGCCGGCACTCTCGGCTAAAGGCCCGGTCACACCTTGACGTTTTAGCCAACGTATGCCGATTTTTGAATTTTTTTTATAAAACGCTGGCACACGTTGAATACGTTATGGGTAAGTTTTGATAACATTGAGAGCACGCTGAAAAACACTGCCATACGTCGTTGTACGTTGGCTTTAAACGTTGTACTTTTCGGTTGTCCTCAAATTTTTTCATGCTTGAAATTTCACGACGTATGCCGGCGTATGACTCACACGTTCCACTACGCTGGCCACAAGTTGTATGCACGGTCTGCGATCGTTGACAGACGTCAACACATGCTACTTGTAAGTTAATCATAAGTTGAGACACGCTGAGGTAATGTTTAGCGTACCTGAAACTTATTTCTAACCTATGATTAACGTGTTGTTGGCACGTTACGCGATCGTTGCCACACATCGACAGACGTTACTTTTAAGTTACTCATAGGCTGAAAGATGTCGGTATAATGGATCGTCCTTGCGTCAGCGTCCACGGCCACGGCCAGGACACTTATTTGCAGCATTCTTCAAACTTTTCTTCGGCATGACGAGGATGTTCACACTTCGATGTCTAGCTTGGCTATGATTCCAATTGTCCATCGGCAGCGTCTATTTAAAATAGTCGAGTTTGAGCGTTTCAACACGTTCAGAAGAAACGCTTCAAATTTCCAAACCCCAGCGTCAAAAAACAAAGGCGAGTGACAGCAATTTAAATCGTTCATTGTAAACAATGAAAAATCCCCTGAGTGGTACCGTTTAAAAGTCGTTGAGTGTAAAAAAAAATCAAATTGTTGAGCGCAAGCGTCTACTTTCAATAGTGGGGTTTGAGCGATTTAGCACGTTCAATAGAAACGATTAAAATTTCCGAGCGCCAGCGTCAAAAAACAAAGGCGAGTGACAGCAATTTAAATCGTTCATTGTAAACAATGAAAATGGCTGAGTGGTTCCGTTTAAAAGTCGTTGAGTGTAAAAAAAATCCAATTGTTGAGCGCAAGCGTCTACTTTCAATGGTGGAGATGCAGCCATTTAAATCGTTGAGTGGCAGCCTATGAACCTACCCGTGGACACGCGGACGCAAGGAGGATCCATCATAACCCACACCCTCCCCCTCACACTCACCTACTACTGCCATCATGAACAAACTACTACTAATACTAATACTAATACTGATACTGATACTGTTACTACTGACATGGACATTGACTCAAAAAGGACTCAAAAACACTGTTGGGTTCTCCTTTTATGAGCAGCATTTTTATATACCAATTCCCAAAACCGCTGGGAACACGTCTTTATATGGCAGTTGTAAGCTAGAAACACGTTAATTTTTTTTTTGTCGACCGGAAGACGTCATTGGAATACGTCTACATACGTCGATGTGTGTTGGGACTACGTAAAGAATTGGTTCAAAGCACGTCAAACATAAGTTAGAAATAAGTTTCGCGTAAAAAAGACATTACCGCGACGTGTTTCGACTTATGAGTAGCTTATAAGTAGCCTTTGTGGACGTGTGTAAGCGTCCACATATCGTGTGGTGTGTAAAACTTATCCCCATCGCATGCGGAACGTGTGTCATACGCCGAGTACGTCGTAAAATTTTGAACATGTTTAAAATTTCTTGACGTACTCTACTTACTACGACGTATGATAGCATACTTTAGCGTTCTACTCACGTATACCAAACTTACTCATACCGTATTTGACGTGCCCCAACGTTTTAGACACATTTTTCTTAGATCGGCATACGCTGGCAAGATCGCCAAGGTGTGACCGCGATGTTGACACTTCCATTTCTACGGCAGTTATGATTCGAATCGTTGTGCGTCAGCCTTTTAATAGGCTACGTCACGACATCGTCGGCGATGCGTGCAACGCGCTATGCCGAAGTTAGACTATCGTTGGGCATAGGTTGTGTAGGCCAACAACAGGTTCAGCATTCGTTGGTATAAGTTATCTATAACACAATGAAACGTTCTGTGTCCATTACTAATATGTTATGCATACGACCAACTCGTTATGAATACGTCCGAATCTTAAAAAAAAAACATCAAAAGTTCAACGTCAGCCAGCGTTTTACATACATTTTAATACGTTGCCATCGCTGACTAAAACGTCAAGGTGTGACCGGGCCTTTAACGTCGTTCGTGACCGTCTAAGACGAGCCATTTGTTGACACTTTCTCTCCATTTATCCCATCTTACAGAAGTAAAACGTTTGACTTATTCGTTCTCTACATTGTCCTCGTGAATAATACATGGGGGAGCGTCCTCACTGGCCATATTCATCAAAAATCGCCGATCAGCTACCGGTGATTTCCTCCCTGCAGGAAGCTCCCATCTTGGACAACTTAGCTGGTCACATGACAGTCTGACGTAATTTGCATACGATGTCAGCCGATCTATTGGCTGTCGAGGCGTCACGTGGCCCACACGTGATCCGAGTAGAGAAAATTCAAATGAGAGAGCGCGGGGAATGCATCGATTTTCAAGATGAAAATACACAATAACTGCAGTTATTTGAGTGGAGAACTTTTGGATACGTATGTATTTGGATATATACTATCATATTATCAAGGTTTTGTCTACCCCCCCCCCCCCGATGAGTGGAACGAAACGAAACTGCACGATACAGCTGATGGCTGAGTTGAGTCTTTGGGCCTCTCACTCTCTCGCCGCAGGCAGGTCGGTGGTCTTTCTGTCTTCTACCGTCTCCTCTCCGCTCTCCCCCTCCCTGCTGTGTCTGCAGTTTGTCCCCACCATATTTCCGCAGGGCGCTCAAGGTCTGCCAATAACCCCCTTCTGGTAAAACTACCAAAATCACGAATCGCTGCTCACCTTCACTCTTTAATTCCTCTTTTTCCCCACCTTTTCAATAAACTCCCTCACTCTGTTCAATCCCATTCTTCCCTCCAGGCCTTCAAAACAGCTGTTCACTACCACCTCATCATCCCCCATCCAAATCCTCGATCTTTTCTACCTCCGTTAATCCACCCCAAACCCACCTTCTTGAAATTCCCTGCTTTCCTTCCTCAAAGTCCCTGTATGGCCATCTTGTATTCCCCGTGTGCCCCACCCCAACCCTCTCCTGTCCTCAGATCTCCTAATGTCTCTGTTCCCCACTGTTTTGTCCTTCCCGCTCCCACCCCTCTTGTCTCATGTCCCCCTTGCTGTGCATTGTGTATTAGCTTTCACACGAGCCTTGACAAGGTATACAAAAAAAAAAAACTTCATGGGTTATTTCTTTTTTGCCTCCACAAAAAAGGTATGCGTCAGAAGAATGTGTTGCATGCTTGGAACAAGTTCGCCCATAGTGCGGGTACTCTGCGAGTAATAACAAGTGTTAGTCAGTCAGTCAGTCAATGTGTGTCTCTCCTCTATAGCTCCAAAACCATGAAACGTTGCAGCCTAAAACTTTTCAAGCATTTCAGGGGAACTCCAACGGAGGGCATGAATGAATATTGGTTGTTTGGGTTAATTAAAACACCCCTTTTGAAGATAATTAATGGCCTTATTTCATTATTTCCTTTATCAGGAGCATCCTCGGTCACCTCACTCTTCAGGCACATCCTCAGTTACCTCGCTGGGGTCGTACTTCGCCATTTTGGTCGACCTGCTTAACAATGCCTCGAGTTGGAACCGGCCAAATGATTTCTTAACGATTATTTTTTTCTTTCACTTTCCTCAATTACAGTATATCATTGAATGCCTGATCATCATCCCTACAAATCGCTGGATGCATTGCAATTCTTATAAACGCCCGGAGATACCAGCATTCGTGACTTTATTTCATTTCCACACATGCCATAACTTCTCGAATCTCTTAAACTAAGCTGCATTACAAAATTTAAGCTCCAGAATTTAACTGAGCAGCAGTTCCGACTGTTAAAATAAATTGTTCATTTGTCTAATTCGGACATCGTTTGATATTTCGGGCATCTCCGGGAGGTGTTTAATCTGAGGGATCAGAGATCGCTAATCGCTTGCCAAGCCAGCTGTTCCTTATCAACCATTGTGTTGGAGTGGTTCCTTGAGTGCTTAAGCCACTAGGCCGCATTGAAAGCCGCACTGTAAATCTGCAAGATCACCTGCCTGTGTTGTGCCCTGCAGTGTCCTGCAGTACCAATCCTGTCATTCCTTATTGACAGTTGGATGGATGGAAGGAAGGATGAAATAGATGGATGGAGAGAAGAAATGTATGGGATGGACAGAAGAGATGGATAGAAGGGATGGATGGAAGAAACTGATTCTCCTCCGACCCACCCCCATTTCATCACTCTTCCCTCCTACACCCCTCTTTTCTCTACCTACTTTCTTTTGCTCCCCTCCCACTTCTCTCTTTCCTCTCTCTCCTTCCTCTCTCTCTCTCCCACCACTCCCTCCTCTCTCTCCCCCTCTCATCTCCCTTCCCACCTCTCTCTCCCCCCTCTCCCCCACTCTCTCTCCCCCACTCTCTCTCCCCCACTCTCTCTCCCCCACTCTCTCTCCCCCACTCTCTCTCCCCCACTCTCTCTCCCCCACTCTCTCTCCCCCCACTCTCTCTCCCCCACTCTCTTTCTCCCCCACTCTCTTTCTCCCCCACTCTCTCTCTCCCCCACTCTCTCTCTCCCCCACTCTCTCTCTCCCCCACTCTCTCTCCCCATTCCCTCCTCTCCCTCTGTCTCCCCCTTCCCTCCTCTCCCCCTTCCCTCCTCTCCCTATCTCCCCCTTTCCTCCTCTCCCTATCTCCCCCTTTCCTCCTCTCCCTATCTCCCCCTTCCCTTCTCTCCCCATCTCTCCCCCTTACCTCCTCTCCATATTTCTCCCCCTTACCTTCTCTCCCTCTTACCTTCTCTCCCTCTCTCTCTCCCACTTCCCTCCTCTCCCCCCCCCCGCTCTCTCTCTCTCTCTCTCTCTCTCTCTCTCTCTCTCTCTCTCTCTCTCTCTCTCTCTCTCTCTCTCTCTCTCTCTCTCTCTCTCTCTCTCTCTCTCTCTCTCTCTCCCCCCTCCTTCCCTCTCTCTCCCACCCGTCTCCTCCTCCTCTCTCTCCCACCCCTATTCCTGTCTCTCTCTCTCTCTCTCTCTCTCTCTCTCTCTCTCTCTCTCTCTCTCTCTCTCTCTCTCTCTCTCTCTCTCTCTCTCTCTCTCTCTCTCTCTCTCTCTCTCTCTCTCTCTCTCTCTCTCTCTCTCTCTCTCTCTCTCTCTCTCTCTCTCTCTCTCTCTCTCTCTCTCTCTCTCTCTCTCTCTCTCTCTCTCTCTCTCTCTCTCTCTCTCTCTCTCTCTCTCCTCTCTCTCTCTCTCTCTCTGTCCCCCCTCCAAAAACTCCCGTCACCCTTGTCTCGCTCTTCCCCCTTCCTCACTCCCCCACCCTTCTTCGGTCCTTCTCTCTCCTCTATCTCTCTCTCCCCTCCCTCCTTAACCCTCCACCTCTTCACTCTCCCTTCCCTCCTCTCTCCCTCCCCCACCCCTTTTTGATGTTCCTGTCAGCGAAGCAACTGTTGGTATTTGCTTGTCTAAACTAATAAATGTTTGTCTGTGTCAGTGTGTATGGCTACTCCATAACTCCAAAACCATGAAACCTCACAGCCAAAAAACATTGCATGCATATTACGGGAACTCCTAGGAAGTGCATGAGTGAAAATTGGGTGTTTGGGTTAATTACACCACCCTTTTTGAAGATAATTAACTGCCTTATTTAACTTTACCCTTTATCAGGCACATCCCTGGCCACCTCACTCTCTATTGGGTCTTGATTCACCATTTGTTTTGGCCTGCTCAACAATGCCTTGACTTGGAACTGGCCGCAATTGTTTCTTAACGATAAAGTACTCAAAAATTTTTTTTCCCCACTTTCCTTATTCATATCATCGAATGTTTCATCGCCACACCTATGAATCGTTGGATACATGGCAATGCTTATAAACGCTAAGAGACGCCAGTGTTAGTGGCTTTCTTTGATTTCCGCAAACCTCTCGAATCTCTTCATGCGAGTCGAATTTCAAAATTTTAACTTCTTAATTGACCTCAAGACCAGTTCGTACTGCTAAAAAAAGTGTTCATATGTCCAATTCAGACATTGTTTGACACTCTGGTTGTCTGCGGACGTGTCAGGGCGGTGTTTGTCTGCGGACGTGTCAGGGCGGTGTTTGTCTGTGGACTTGTCAGGGTGGTGTTTGTCTGCGGATGTGTCAGGGCGGTGTTTGTCTGCAGACGTGTCGGGGCGGTGTTTATCTGCGAACGTGTCAGGGCGGTGTTTGTCTGCGGACGTGTCAGGGCGGTGTTTGTCTGTGGACTTGTCAGGGTGGTGTTTGTCTGCGGACGTGTCAGGGCGGTGTTTGTCTGTGGACTTGTCAGGGCGGTGTTTATCTGCGGACGTGTCAGGGCGGTGTTTGTCTGTGGACTTGTCAGGGCGGTGTTTGTCTGCAGACGTGTCGGGGCGGTGTTTATCTGCGAACGTGTCAGGGCGGTGTTTGTCTGCAGACGTGTCGGGGCGGTGTTTCTTTGCGGATGTGTCAGGGCAGTGTTTGTCTCCGGGCGGTATTTTATTGTATGACTGGCAGAAACTATATTTCATACATTATTTTGTTTTCATCTTCACTGTTATTTTATGCATAATAATTTTCATGAGATAGTATGAATTGTAATTAATGCTCCACCACATGTCTGCCTTCCATTCCCCTCACCTCTCACTGCCTCCCCTCCCCTCATGCTGCCTCCTCTTCCCCGATCCCTCCTCACTCCCCACTCTTCCTCACCTCCCCTCCTCCACCTTCTCACTCTCCCCCTTCTCTCTTTCTCCCACATCTCACCTCACCTCACCCCCTCTCCTCCACCTTCTCACTCTCCCCCTTCTCTCTTTCTCCCACATCTCTCTCTTTCCCCCAATTTCCCCATACCTCTCTCTCTCTCCCTCTTCTTCATATTCCCATCAGTGAAGTGACGGGTGGTATTTGCTAGTATATGTTCATGTATATGGGCTGTTTCACAGTCATGGTCATTTCTGGTATTTTGTACCCTTGCATGCTAAATAGCTAAATGAGAGGCTGTAGTATCTCTGTCATTAGGGCCAGTAGTTGGTACTAGTGATGGCACAACTTGGACCACTTTTTATTTGACAAAAAATGTCAATTTTTGCAGAATGGCATAAAAATTGCCATTTTTTTGACAAATAGCTGTCTCATTTTCTCCAGGTACACTTCATTCACAGTGTATAAACAAATACAAGCAGAAATTGGGACTTTTATTTGTTGTTGCATCAATTTAATACCTCTTCTCTACTTTGTCCACAACATATTATTCATTTCAGACTATGAATATTTATTTCACCCTCAATAAATATGTCCCACCGTTCGTCCGTAAAAAAATGCCCTCTCTGGAAATGCATATTGTGTAATAATTTTTTTTATATAAATAAAGGGTCTTTTTAAAAGTTTATTGTGTGTTTTACCAAGTGTGTATATACCTGCACTGATATTATGCTACAAAGTTTGAGTGTAACCAAAAACCTTCTATTTGCATGGCCTGCACTGATTGCCTTGCATGTGTCCGTCAAAAATGTGTCTTCTCCGGAAACAGCTAAACTGCCACGAGTTATAAGGAAACTACTTGCTGCCTATAAATAAACTATATTCATTCAGATGCTCCAAAAATTTGGATTTAAGGATTGTAATTAACAATGTTGGATTTATAGCGAACGCAGTGAGCTTCATACTTAACGTGTGCACATGAGAGAATAGGAAACAACAACAACAACAACAACAACAACAACAACAACAACAACACAATACCCCTGGCTATTTGGAATCCGTGTCGTCAGTTATGACCTTTTGCTTCCGGTTGTTTTTAAACGCTGTACAGTGTATTGGGTTTTATTGTATTCAACACGATTGGGTTTTATTTCTATCTTGTGAATATTACTTAACGCGTGCACATGAGAGAATAGGAAACAACAAAAACAACACAATACCATGGCAATTGTGAATCCGTGTCGTTGGCTATGACCATTTTGCTTCCGTTTTTTGTCATGGGGAATGATGCATGCCGGGAGATAAAGGCATCATCCGAGACATGAAATACCCAAATAATATCAGACATGGTGTATATTTCCTCCACTGATTTCAATAAAGATATCTCCCGCATCATCAAAAAATAATTTTTAATCGTGATTTACGTTATTTGATCGCTAATTCCGAAGTAACTGGAAATTGCGTATACAGTTGTGAACAAGTTATAGGTAAAGTCAGAAGCGCATGTAAGAAGAATACTACGTTCACTTCTCGTATTTATTTTTTCAGATGAGATCCTGGTCTGGGCGGTGTAGTTGTCGTTGTGAAGGTAATGTTAAGGTAATATTTATTTTTTCATAGCAAAAATACGGTTTAATTTGATATATTTAAGAAGCGAATGTAAGAAGAATTCTACGTTCGCTTCTCGGCTTTGCCTATTCCATATTATAATATATTATAAAAGATATAATAGAAATAAAAATATTGAGTTTGAATTTTAGTGGTTGTGAGACAAACTTGGTACCCTCATTGTGAAACAGCCCATATGTATGAGCAAATACAATTCTTCGCTTAGTTGGTGCGAGTATTAGGAGAGAGGAGGGAGAAAAGGGTGGGGATGGCCAACACATTAACTATAACAAAACTAGAATTATGCTCTCATGCAACATTTATAGTTTGTTTCTACAATGTGTACATCAAAAGTTTTCAAAGTTCGTAGATGCTCAAGGATTTTATGGACACGCTGTATTCTGGAGCACTCGTATAAAAGCCCGTCAAAAATGGCGGGTTGGAAATTATTTTGTATGAAATATTCAAGGAGACTGGAAGGTATAATATTTTGTAGCAAGAAGCGTTATTTTAAAACATGACATGTATAAATGTGTCCCAATTATCTTTATCTTCTGGGACATTTCGTCTCGACTCGACAGCCTCACGTGCATGCCGAACTCTGAATCCTCGGCCGAGTGTCAGGTGTGCTTCTATCTTCTTTATTTATTCGACATCCTACGGACGTAAATGAACACTCGTTTTACTCTGCGTGTGTTGCACATCATGTGCAGTGAATTTCACCTCCCTACGTCGTGTATTGTTTTTTTAAATACTTCTGTGCACCACCCTTGAGGCCCTGGTGCAAGTCACTGTCTACATTTACAATAGAAGAGACGTAATTGCTCTTTTATGGGAAAAAAAAATTCGAGTTTTTTTATCCTGAAAAATAGACGGTAGTGAGCACACAGTCGTGTTTAAAGATTGACCTTTAAAACCCTACTTAAGTCGTCCTTCTGAAGGGGAATAGACAAATATAAAAATACACACTGTTTTATATCGGTAGATATGCAGTCATTTTGAAATGTGTTGTCTGATTATGTGTGAGATTTGTGGACTCCATAACGCGAGATAACACCATTAATAATTTGGTTCATTATGGTTTCAGGGTGCAAAATACCTTTGGGGCATGGTTTTATTGCCATTTCCTCCCCCACCCCCTGCCCCCACACCCCTTTGAAAATCTTGCACAATGCACAATGTTGATATGATTGATTTCTGTTATGACTGATGACTGTGCTTCCTGTCATGTGTATCTTTTTGAACACCATTTCCATCCTATATTCCTGGTTTTCTTTATCATGTCAGGTAATGTAAGTAATTTGAATCACACCATATTATTTAATGTTAACAGCTTTCCCTGTGCCTTTAATGTTTCTTTTTTTGCCTTTGAATTGAAATAAAGGTTTATATTGAACAGTTAAAGCTCACAAATAATCGGCATGGAAACCTTCAGTTTCCACTTTATACGAATACGTCTACATGGCAGGGAAAGATAAAGAATGACTCTTACAGTGGACCAAATTTTCCTTTGTTTGTTATTTTTTTTTTCGCCATGTACAATGGTGTGTACCTCAAAATTAACTTGATGTATACAGAAATCCCAGCTATCCACTATGCTTTTAACTGTTGCTTGTCTAAAATATACATATTTGCTGTTAAAATTTTTTTCAAATAAAAAAGCGTGCAATGGACCGAACAATAAGGCCTAAGTCACATTTGCTATACGGCGGCCATACGCCCTCTGAATTGACAGAAACGTGCGGCAGCCGCAGAGTTTCTGAGGTGGCCTCAGGGTGGCTCTATGCTACATGGCTATATTTTACAGGCCGTAAGGTCGCCGTGGAATTATAACGCGGAGTTATGACTTTTTTTCATTTCTACGTTCGCCGTAGCAATTCAACAAGCCGAAAAAAAAAAAAAAACTGGTAAAAAAAAAAAAATTAACCCATTCGTTACCGTCCGTCTGGCCGCACGTTCACCTTAGGGCCCCCCTGCGGTCGCCTTGCAGGCACCTTGTGTCTGCCTTGAAAATTCTATGGCTGCCGCAGGAACGCCCTAAGGTCACCGGGCGACATCAAATCAAAGACCGCACGGCAACCCCACGTTTTCGGTCTCCACAATTTATAAATACGCCGTGCGGCTCCCCGAAAAATAAAAACATATGTGACTGTTACATTGTGTGACCATGGAAATACTGCGGCCGCCGTATAATTGCTAGTGGCCGTAGATTTTGGGGACCCCACGGCCGCCGTGGCAAATGTGACTTAGGCCTAAATACGCCGTGCGGCTCTCCGAAAAATAAAAACATATGTGACTGCTACATTGTGTGACCGTGGAAATACTGCGGCCCCCGTATAATTGCTAGTGGCTGTAGATTTTGGAGACCCCACAGCCGCCGTGGCAAATGTGACCTAAGCCTAACCACACACGAACGTGTGTATGCAATGGATCGAATGATAACATTTAAAAGTTACTCAAAAATACTGGGAATTGTAGGCTGGGATCCCTTTAGTGCTGACTCCACAAACTGTTTTATACGACCCTCATTCAGCACTTTTGTCACTGTCCCTTTGTTTCCTGCATTGACAGCTCATGATGGCGATTATTGGCGTCTACTGATCCCAGGACAGTATGAAGTGACTGCTTCAGCCCCAGAATATAACAGTGTCACCAAACAAGTGACAGTTCCACAAAGTCCTGCTGTTGAGGTATTACATCACCCTTTGAATTTTCGTTTTTCTTGATTATAAAATATGTTTTGCCATTTGCTGTTCTCCATGTGGTTTAACCACACAATATCCATGTTGCATTTCCATGCTCTTGCTTCTCATCGATTCACTTTATGTAAGCAAAATGCCGCAAGTGATTACTCACAGATTATACTTTATTGGCATCACTCAAGACCGATACTTTACAGTTGGAAAAAAAAAATGAAAAAAAGGAAACACCTTGGAAGCTTTGAGGTGTGTTGTTGTGTTTTTGCAACTTTAAGCATGTAATTATTTTCCACCTCATTTGTTTCCTTGCCAGCTGAATTTTGAGTTGATTTCAAATGCAGAACGTGCAGCAAAGAAAAGAGAAATGATGAATTGGTGGATGATGATGTCACAGACCCTCAACTTCTAACTCTGCTCTCAACAAAAGTTCAAACCTTTTGTATTTAAGCTTTGTTCTTCTTTCATGGTTTAAAATCATTTACCAAATATCCCAAAATATATTATTTTTTTTCTTTTAATTTTTTTTTAGGGTGGGGGGTGGGGAGGGAGTAGGGTAGAGGGGTTCATTTTGAATTGCAGTTCAAAAAAATTCAATCTTTCCACCACCTCTCCCCTCCCCTCGCCACTCACCACCCCCACCTTCCCCTAAATCCATCGTATGTTCAGGTATGTGATCATAAGGTTAGACTTATTTTACTGATGTGAACATTATTTTTACAGATAATGATTACTTACATCCTGTTTCTAATGTAGAAAACTAGTTGCTGAAGATGTTCTGGTCCTAGCTTTGAGTACAGTATACCTTTTCTGTGATAATATTTTCTTGCAAGTATATGGTCATTTAGGCACTTTCATTTGATTTTTGTTGTTGATCCACTGTGAATGCAACACTGTGTTTTGTTTGCAAATGATGGTCATGGCTTTTGGACTTTGTATCCCTTCACTCACCCCATTCCACATTTTGATCCCTTTCATTCAACTTGTGTTCAAAGTACTTTTTGTTTCTGTTGTTTGCCACAGTTCTTGCTGTTTGTTCCCATTGCAAAACGCAATTCTAACTCCAAGACCTTTCCCCATAGTTTCTGCCCCTTGCATTAACAATGCATAAGTAAAGTTTTTGATTTAGACTCTCTTGGGTTTTATGGAGTCTTTTGTGGAGCTGTTTTGGACAGAAGGCATTATTTTAGAGAATGTATGTACAAATTTAATGATCGGCGTTTGTTTAAAGCACATATGCTCATAATCATGAGAAAGCTGAGAACCATACTGAGCTTGTTCGAATCGTTTAGACATTTATACATTTGATGAGGATTAATGTGTAAAGTGATTTGTAGCATGCAATAAAATAACTGTCACATCTTGAGTTAATTATGCTGAGACATAAATAGGCAAACAAATGTTTAATGAATAGAGTTGTGCATTACAACGTGTAGGCATCTTGGAGTTGCTGAGCATTCTGAGTTCTGTCTCTTTGTAATCTGGCTTGTGGTGCAATAATGTCTTAATAATATTAGTTGATATAATGATGATATTGATGTTAATTGAGAATATTGATAATTTCTATTTTTGTCCTGTTACTAGTCTGGGCAGGGCTGCCACACATACCATCCATGTGGGAGAAATATTGGCTTTGATGTTTGAGCATTTTATGAAAAGAAGTATTGATTGGATGGAATGAGAAGATTTCCTTCAACAACACCTTTCACAACCTGTTCAGCCACCTGAAGCAATCTTTCTCCTGAAGTTTCAGATAAAGTCAGTGAATCATGTTGTATTGTGCGTGACCCCTTTCAATGTGCGGAGTGCTTTTCCCATTTACAAGTGTGTTCGTCACTCCACTCACCTTCCCTTCATCCCCACCCCCCTTACCTCTACCCCTCCCCTCCTCGAAACACACCGTGACCTCGCAATCTTGTGCTCAAAAACATCACAACTTGATCCTGGAAACATGATCGTAGTAAAAAGCAGCAGATACTGTGTGCCCAAGGAGGACTTGGTTCCACCTTCTAACACCCGCTAATTATGTGCTCGTATTGTGGCAAGCTGTGTCGGATTATACCGCTCAAGTTTTCTGCTTTTGTGATTTTTGTTGTGCCTTATGTATTGTGTTGATAAACTATTATCCTGGGTTTTTTTCTCTCCATTTACTTTGAAGCTTGGCTTTCATTGACCCTGCATAAATTGAGGCTTTTATTTGTTGTATCACCCTTCTGTTTTTTTGCAAATAACACGGATTATAAATAAAGTTATTAGTTCAGCAATCGCAAATATTGCATCAAAGGTTCACAGGCCTTTTTTACGGATTGGGGATGTGGGGTGTAGTGGAAATTACACATGTCAGAGCCAATCTTGAGCAGAGCATTCATCACCTTCAAATAAGGGGCAGATAAAGCAATATGGCTGGTGCAAACTAACAACCTGTCAAACAGTTTTTGCGCAGTCTCTTCATTTCTAGCTCTTTGACAGATATGCATTTTGACCAATCATAGACAAAAGCCATGGCTGCCTTCAATAGTTTCCCATTAAATTATCATCCAAACCTGCTGCTTTACTGAGTGGCTTTTTCACCCTGCTTGCTTTCCACTTCTTTCGCTCGATCAGAGAAACTTTTATTTTCTCATCTTAAAAACTACTGATTGTTTTACGTCTTTTGAGAGGCCAATATTTGAGATGCCTGTCTCTCCGAAAGGATCGTTTAGACCCCCCCCCCCTCTCCCAAATCTACTTTCTCAACTGTCTGCTAGAAGAAGTACTTTCATTCAAATTTCTGGGTCTCACTGTCTGCCATGATCCTTCCTGGGAAAGCCAGGTTTCCAACCTGGCCTCCAAAGCCAGTCGCCGACTGGGAATCCTCCATCGTGCAAAGTCCTTCCTCGGCCAACCTGAGCTCCTGACCACATACAAAGCTTTTGGCCGCAGCCTGATGCTGATGAGTAGTGCTCTCCCCTCTGGGCTGGTGCTCTTGCCTCTCACCTTTCTCGGCTTAAGGCTGTCTAAAACCAAAGCATTTAGGATCATTGGCATCTCCTGCGATGAGGCTGAGTCTTTGGGCCTCACACTCTCACCGCAGGTAGGTCGGTGGTCTTTCTTCTACCGTCTCCTCACCGGTCTCGCCCCTCGACCTTCAATGCTCACTGCTCACCTTCACTCTTTCATTCCTTTTTCCTGCCTTTGGAATAAACTCCCACGCTCTCTTTGATCCCATTCCCCCCCCCAGGCCTTCAAAACAGCTGTTCACCACCACCTCTTATCGTCCTCCATCCAAAACCACGATCTTTTATACTCCTGTTAACCCACCGCAAACACACCTCCTTCAAATTCCCTCCTTTCCCTCCTGGAAGTCCCTGTAGTGTCCATCTTGTGTACCCCATGTTCCCCACCCCATCCCTCTCCCTTCCACAGATCTCCGAATGTGTCTGTTCCCCACTGTTTTGTCATTCCCTCTCCCACCCCTCTTGTCTCATGCCCCCCTTGCTGTGTGTTGTGTGTTCGCTCTCATACGAGCCTCATCAATGTATACAAAAAAAATGTTTGTGCATTTTAATATAACGTCACAGAGAACGACTCCTCGCAGTACTGTTGTGATTTGTCTTTTATTCCCGCCATCAGTCGGCTCGGCAGTGATGATTGGGCCAAATGAAGGCTTTTCTTGCATTATCTTTCTTACTAGTGACATTGCTTCGTTCATCCTTCTGCCTTTGTGTTCCTCACGTTCTGAATCAAATGTATTTTTGGTCTCCACACTCTCTTCCTTTTTTTTTTTTCTTCCTTTTTGAAAGCATGATCTCGGCTCGTAGAAGACATAGTTCACTGAACGGATCAGGACGCAACAGGCGAAAAGAAACAGCAGAGAATGGGGAGGGTAAACACCAACAGCAGAGTTGAAGGCCAAGATGGAGGGAGACTTGGACAAACAATGTGTTTGGGGAGCAATGGGGGACAGCAAAGGACAAGATGTATACAGAAGTAGACTCACAGGAGGGGAAAACTTGATGTTTGGAAGGAGAACGGCTTGGGGTGAGGTGTGGGGATTTGCAAGGGTAGAAAAGGTCATGGTTTTGGATTGGGGATGATATGAGATACTGGTGAACAGCTGTCTTGTAGACTTGGAGGAAAGAATGAGATTGAAGAGAAGATGGAAATTGGTTTCATAGGCTGGAAATTGCAATTCTTTCATATGCAGCACATGTCTACTGGCTTGAATTGGCATGAGGGTGTGCAACCCATACAGTGCCCCCTGCAGGTTTTGGCAATCATTTCTGGGATTTTTCAAGCAATCACTGACCTGATCTTCTTCGAAAGACTGCAAGATAATTTGCGCCCACCAGCTAATGCTGGCATACCAGGTTCCCAGCTGAACGTCCATCTCAGCGATGGTACTCATTGATGAAATGGTCTGCCTGCAAAACACCGACGGTTTATAGAGGGGTCGAGAATTAAATCCAGACGCGACAGCTCGGAGGCAAGTGCATTACCTTTGCGCCATCTTGTCGGAATCCCAATAGTAACCTAATTTCTGTGTTTCTCTTCCACTCGCTCATGTCTCTTTTTCTCTTCGAGTGGTAATTTATCACTTTCTCTCATTCACTTGGCACTTGTTATTGTTTAGATTTTGTTGAATAACCTGTGCATTGCTTTTACCATGTGTTTCTCATCTGTTTACAGCAGCTCTGCAGTTATGTCAACACTTCCAACAACATTTTTATTTTTTCAGATTTCTCATAAGCTTCTTTAGACTTTCAATAATCTCATTTCTCATTATCTTCCAAATCAATCGTAATAATCTTTGTTTGTTATTTGTATTGGGAGCTTATGGGATTGTGTGCCATCCGTCCGTCCGTCCCTCCACAAATACTTGCAACAACTTTGAAACTTTACCACAACCTTCATCACCCTGTATGTACCAAAGTTTGTTCACGGCATTAAAAAAAATCAGGGTCTGAGGGGCCTATGGAAGAAGTTTATAGGGTGTTCTCCCCAGAAAAGAGCGATTTGCTTTCTTCTCAGAAACGACACAATTTCGATGAAACTTGACTCCAACCTTCATCGCCAGTGATGTACCAAAATTTGTTCACACTATTAAAATAAAATTGGGGTCGAAGGAGATTTATGGGGTTGGGGGGGAGGGAAGGGGATGGGGTTGCCCCCCAAAATAGGTATTTGCTATAGCATTGGTTCATTGGTAGATTTGCTGATTCTGACCCACGTTAACATCCTCCTCAGTATCATTATTCTACCAGGGGTATTGCCCAAATGTTTTTGCTTGTCCTTGTTTATTACCTCTGCCACCGAAGGGGAAGGAGGTTATGTTTTTACCCCTTTCTGACTGTTTCTTTGTCTGTTTGTGTGCAGGATATCTCAAAAAGTTGTGGACAGATCCAGATTAAATATTGCGGACAGTTTGGGTGTGTGACAAGGACGAACTGATTAAATTTTGGTGACGATCCGGATCCAGATCTGGCTACTAGAATTTTTTAAGTGATTCTTCACCATTGAGAGATGGGGCCAAAAATGATAGATAGTGTTACGAATTTGGAATTTGATTGCACACAACATACAGGTTCCTTCAGTCAGCTATGTCGATAAGTGCTTGTTCCCTAGATAGCTCACCTTCCATTGTTTAAATGTTTAGAAATAGATTAGATGCGCTGCGGATCAATTTAATAGTTAGGGAACGAACAATGGAGACGTCCCTCCCCCCTCTTCTGCGAAGAGGAAGAAGAACCCTGCTGTCCCGTGATTCATGATGTCAACAACTCCCTCCCACCCATGGTTGAGCGGGTGATGGATCACGAGGGCATGAGTCACGCCGGGCGTGGGGGAGGGGGGGGGGCGGAGAAGGATAAAGAGGAGATCCTTTCTTGGTTCGTGTTCTGAGTTGGAGTTGGAGAGTTGAGGGCTGCGTCGTTCAGCAGACCTTCGGGTTCTGTTTGGCTTGAGTTAAGGTTACAGCTTGAGTTACAAACAGCTTGAGGCCTTCAGAAGCTTTTTGCTTCGGCTGACTCAGTGAGCTTCGGCTGCGGCCTGGCTCGGGAGGAGGCCTTTTGGAGGATTTTTGCTTTGGTGGTTCAGTGGGCCTTCGGCTTCTGCTTGGCTCGGTAGACTTCTTGGAGAGCTGCTTTGTTTGGGAGAGAGTTGAGCCGGTTGCTCGACTCGAGCTGCGAGTGGTGGCTTCTTCTTCTTCTTTGTTCGTGGAGCTCTTTGTTCTCCGTTTGGTTCCCGGCTTGGTGCGACTCATCGACCTCTTCTTGGAGTTGGTTCCTCGGGGAAGCGACGCATCGACGGGAAGGATCGGCGCCTCGTCTCATCAGCACGTGTTCGGAAGCGCGAGAGGATTCGCTGGAGCTCGGGAAGGATCGCGGCTCACGGCGATTGGATCCAGCTCGCTCTCGTTGGAGCCCGGGTCCGAACAACTTGAAGACCACACGAGGTGGAGAGGTTCAAGATAGGCTCTGGGCTTCAGCTCACCTGTCCTCCGAGCTGGAGCTCGTTATTAAAGGCCTCTGCCACCATTTCTTGGGTGTGTGTGTTTGCGTACGTGTGTCCGTGGGCCTGTCTAATAAGTAGGAAATTGTTAAGTGCTTTGTGTGCTGTAAATATTTGCATCGCATTTCGTAAAGTTGGTATAGTTCTGCTCTTACGTGCTTCCCTAGTTCCCCATTATTATTAATAAATATCCCAATTGTTAAATGTTTTCTGCTCGTCGCGTCGATTCTTTCATTGACTAAGCATTCCGTGTGTTGGGAGTTAGAAAGCCGTTGGTTTGCCGTAAAAGGGGGACATTTGGACCGACGGTTCTCGGCGATTAAGCCGCTCGGAATCGCGCATGGGACAGGCTCGCCTCAGCGGTTTGTTCCGTACGAGATTCGTCGAGGGTGGAATACCCCGGTAGTTGGATGACGTGGGTATTTTGGTACATTGAAGATTGGCAATCGACCCTACCCCACTTGACCTGCCCATTGGCGTATTTTGGATCTTGTACAAGGACCCGTCGCTCGGACTTATCTGGGCGGCGATCTATGTTCCGGGCGATCGGTCGGGCCTACTCGACTTGCGGCTCCGTCAGAGCGGTCGAATCGCGGCCGACCCCCAGCACTGTAACAACAACATGATATCTCAAAAAGTTGTGTATGGATTTGGACGAAGCTTGGTGGACAGGTTGGATGTGTAAAGAGAAATAAATGCTTCGATTTTTGTGAAGATCCGAATCCAGATCTGGATACGATAATTATTTAATTTTTTAAGTGATTCTTCACCATTGAGAGATAGGGCCAAAAACGATGTAGTACTGTATAGCATAATATTTCAACAATGTTATGGGACCAATATGTTTTCGTGGATCAGGCATTACGTGGCGGAAGTATGCGCTCCACCGAGTGCCCTTCTAGTTTTCCATGGTGCGCTTTCTGAGATAGAGGTTCAAAGTTTTTCCTTTTTCCAGCATGGCTGCCACACCACATGACCTATGATGGCATAATTATTATTAAAACGTTCTACATGAGTAGCCGCAACTGTGGTGAAAATTTTGTACCTTTATTACTGCACCCCGATATACTTCAAACAACGCAACTATGTAATATATACAGTGCAGACATCATAAAAACAACAAAATTTCATCCAACCAGAAATTTCATCTAAATTAACCAGAAGTGCAGAAATAATTCATTTTAGAGGTGCAGACGTTGCAAAATCAGTTTCTGCACAATTGAAAACAGAAATTGACACCAAGATCATTCAAATTTGATGATTGTCAGTTTTTATGCAACAGTGTAATTCAAGGCCATAATTGCCAGCCATCTTGGAAAATGGCGACCATCCTGGAAAGCTCACGTTGTTTTTTTTTTTCTGAAAAATTGACCAAAAAAGAACACTCATGCAAATTTTGATGCTGGTATCACCATTTGAATGATTGTGGCCAAGATATCAATTATCCGTTGGGCGAGAGTAGAGATAGTGTGTGTGTGTGTGTGTGTGTGTGTGTGTGTGTGTGTGTGTGTGTGTGTGTGTGTGTGTGTGTGTGTGTGTGTGTGTGTGTGTGTGTGTGTGTGTGTGTGTGTGTGTGTGAGCGCGCGCGCACATATGAGAGATGGTAACAGCAGGCGAGGATAGCAGGTCAGCCTGGGTAGCAATGCTGAGTGACCATCACGTCTCAAAATAGCCAAGATGATACTTTAGCTCTACCAGAATGGGTCAATTCAGATGTGAGGTCAGATAAGATAATCTGATTGTGGGATCAATGGAAGGAAGAGGAGTTGAGGTGGTGGATATGGTGTGTTTAGGAGACCAAATGGAAAGCAGACAGAGTGAGAGGTTGGTATGAGGATACAAGATTTTACAAACAGCAGAAGATGGAAGAGGTGATGGAGTTGGAATCGCAGTTTTGGAAGATATGAGCATGGAGATGGGAGGATTGGATAGTTATGGCATGGTTGGTGAGACAGAAACAAATGACGTGTTGTGTTAGTATCCTGGCCACAGACAGGAAGGACTGAGGTGGAGAAGTAGTTCAGTACGCATTCAAGAGGATGTTGGAAATGATTGAACTGGAGGTGATGCTCTGTGCTGCAGGAGACTTCTGCGCATACATGAGAGTAATGGAGCCAAGTGAAGATTATGTTGGTAGATTTGGATGGGGAACGGGGAATAGAAAGGGTGGAGATCTGGTAGAACGGGTGGTGTGAGGGTTTAGCCGTAGCTTGTCCAGAAGCGGGAGAGCCACAATAGCGTTGCAGAAATGGGCCTTTAGGGGGTTATGAAATACAGGATTAGCCCAAATCCCCCCTTAAATGCATGTTTAGCCAGGTTGTTTGGTGATTGGACATTACATGTGTGTCGGGAGGTGTAGCAGGCTGTCCAGTGTTCATACAGTGGTGGTGTACCGAGAGGCGTCTTCTTCTTCCTTCCCCCCTCCTAACCAGCCCCCACCCGGCGCTCTGAGAATCAGTCAGCAAGACGTGCCAGCAACCCATTGGCGGAGAGCTGTTGCGAACTTGGACGATGGACCAATCACGTGTCCCCGGGGTGGTCGGAAAGGCCCACCCCGGAAGGCAAGAGGAACTGGCTGAGGTCTGTCTGGGATCTACTTCGTGAAGAAGACCGGCCCCGAAAAGCAAAGGAAGGGATTGCTGAGTGAGTCTGCGATCTGCTTCATGAGGAGTGGTTTGGTTATGGATCCACGGTTATGGATCCAGCCTGAGGTTATCCACAGGTTCATCCTGAGTCCAGTCACGGAGCCTCTGACTGTCCTGACTCCCTGCACGGCTCGACACGTCTTTCATCCCATCGATCCACCTGCGGAGCCCAACACCCGGATTGGCCTAGTCTGGTGGACAGGCCAGGCCTGGATTTACATACGGGACCTTGTGAGAAACCAGCTGGAACATACCATAGATCTTTCTCTCTTGTTCCGTCAACCTTACTGGGGCTGGACGCGCCGAGGCTGGTACGTGAACGGTGCAAAAAAAAGAGTGTACGAGGTGCGGTGGGACGCAAGGAGCACGCGGGCCACCATCTACTCCACTTTATTGCGCGACCAGAAGCACACTCCTGCCACCCCTAGCTGGCGAGGCATGATATACGAAAACCCCAATCACGTGACACAGCACACTCCTCCCCTCGTAAAATGACCCGTCACACGATGAACGGACAATCACAACATGACCATCTGAAACCCATCAACACTCATAATCCTCCAAGTACCGCGGCCGCACTCTGACCCGCCTCGGACGGGCAGCGCCACCAGACAGCCCAGGCTCAGACGCCTCCCGGCTCGGTCGAGGTGACACCCTCGCCGGACTCGCACTTTCCGCAACACCAGCCACCCCCGACCGCCCAGCCTGCTCGACGTCCCCGGGTAGGACGGCATCAGGTGAAGACCCCATTGGCATCGGCCCAACCAGCCCCGGCGACACAACGTCAGGTGCCGGCGATACTACCGGTGGGGGTCCCGCATCGCTCGGCCCGGGGAGGTGTGGGGGGGGGGGTGACGCTGAACAGCGATCATGCATTTGGTCCACGTGCCGCTTCCACACATCCCCACCATCAGTCCGCACCATGCAATTCGCCGGCCCCAGCACCACAGAGACCACCGCCGGCACCCATTTGGAACCGTGGAAATAATCGCGTACCATTACCCGCTGCCCCACCTCGAAGCTGCACAGCTGCGTCGGACACGACATTGCCCCACTCCCCGACCCTCCAGGTCGCAGCAAATCCAGCCTGGACCGCAAAGCCCGTCCATAGAGACGAATGGCAGGCGAATCACCCGTGACAGGATGAACTGCGTTCCTGTAATGGAGCAAAAAGACATCGACCACCGTCTGCACAGGTGCAACACCCCCCCTGCGCAAAGCCCGCTTCAACATCTTGACAAACGACTCAGCTTGGCCATTCGTCTCAGGGTGATACGGTGCGGACCTTAGGTGTCGAATACCATTATGGCGCATAAACTCATCAAAGACACCTGCGATGAACTGCGGACCATTATCAGAGACCAGGATCTCCGGCAACCCTTTATTAGCAAAGATCGTCCGCAGTTTCTCTACTGTAATGTTTGCTGATGTATGCTGCATTACTACAACCTCCGGCCATTTAGAGAATGCATCGATCACAATCAAAAACATTTTGCCATTAACCGGTCCCGCAAAATCTACATGGACCCTCTGCCAAGCTCGGGCTGGCACAGGCCAGAGACCCGAAGCTCGACGTGGGTTATCAGCATCTGTCTGGCATGTGGCGCAACGCTTAACCAGTTGCTCAATGTCTTTGTCCAACCCCGGCCACCACAACAGGCTACGGGCAAGACTCTTGGTCTTCACGATGCCAAGGTGACTGACATGCAGTTCTTCCAAACACCGCTGCCTGAACTTCGGTGGAATCACGGTCCTCATTCCCCACATTACGCACCGTTGGACCAACGACAGCTCCCCTGCGCGTGACGTGAAAGGTTGAAATGCCGGTGTCGAAGGCAGATCGCTCCAATTCCCCGTAGAAATCGCCTGGACGACATGGGCAAGCACCGAATCACGAGCTGATAACACCACGACCTGCCTGGCCGTGACCGGCCCGCTTTGGACCTGGCCCAGCGCGAACACATCGACCCGGTCGCTCAATTCAGACGCAGCTGGACCCTCCGCACACGGCAAGCGTGAGAGCCCGTCGCAGTTAGCATGCTTCTCGGTGCTTCGGAACTGAATATCATAATCGTAAGCACCCAGAAACAGACACCACCGCTGTATTTGCGCGGCTGCTACCACCGGCACCCCGCGTTCGGGCCTCAGGATGAATTGCAGCGGTTTGTGATCCGTCTGCAAAGTGAAATGCCGCCCCAGCAGATATTGATGAAACCTCCGCACACCCCAGACGAGGCTGAGAGCCTCACGCTCAATCTGGGCATATCCGCGCTCTGCTGTGGACAGGGTCCGGGATGCAAAACAAACAGGTCGCTCGGAACCATCGTCCATCCTGTGGGAGAGCACTGCCCCGATGCCATATGCAGAGCTGTCGCATGCCAATAGGAGCGGACGCGCAGGCTCGTAGTGCACGAGGACCATATCCTCTGTGAGCAGCCGCTTGACGCGGTCGAACGACGCATGGTGTGCAGGCCCCCAAGCCCAGCGCTCGTCCTTCTTGAGCAACCGCGTTAACGGCGCAAGTTGTGAGCTGAGCCCGCGCACGAACCTTTGGTAATACTGGGCCATACCAATGAACGAGCGCAGCTGCGTCTTGTCGCGAGGCGGTGGCATGTGTTAAATCGCTTCCACCTTCCGAGGACCTTTCAACAGCCCCTCCGGCGTGATGATGTGCCCGAGGTATTCCAAGCACTGCTTGAAGAACGCGCACTTGTCCCTGTTCAAGCGCAGGCCACACGCTTCTAGCTTTGTCAGCACTTGGGCAATGTTCGCCAGATGCTCGTCCGCCGTTTTCCCCGCAATGAGCACATCGTCCAGGTAGGTCTGAGCGGGCAGGCCAATGCAAACCTGATCCATGGCTTTCTGCCACAAAGCTGGGGCCGAAGCAATCCCAAAACAGAGTCGGGTATATCGATAGAGTCCTTGACACGTGTTGATTGTCAAAAGCTCACTACTCCCGGGATCCATCGGCAGGTGAAAATATGCATCACGCAGGTCTAGCTTCGTGAAGTGTCGACTCCCCGCCAATCGCGCATATATTTCATCGACTGACGGCAATGGATATTGCTCCACGCTGAGCCCTGGGTTAACCGTGGAATTGAAGTCCCCGCACAATCGGACGTCTCCATTCCGTTTCAGCACCGTGACAACCGGGGTGGCCCAATCCGAGCACGACACCCGTTCGATCACTCCACAGGCCTCCAGCCTATCCAGTTCACCCTTGACCTTGTCCCGCAGGGCATACGGCACCGGACGCGGTTTACAAAACCGAGGAACCACCCCCTCCTTCAAGAAGAGTTTCGCCTCCATGCCCTTGAGTTTCCCAAGGTCGTTGCTAAACAACCCTTGATGTCTTTGAAGAATCTCCTCCAACTGATCCTCCCACTGGCTCGGCATGGGTTGCACAAGGTGAACTGCGGCCCAGTCTAACCTGATGCGGGCCATCCAATCTCGGCCGAGGAGAGACGGCCCGCTCCCCCGCACGACGTACACCCGAAGCGTGGCGACCTGGCCTTGATACCGCACAGACACGTCTGCCATCCCGACTGGCGTTATCTTCTCGCGGGTGTACGTGAACAGCGTGAGGTTTGACCTGATAAGCCTCAAGCCGTTGAGTCTACGCGCGGTCTGTTCGCCGATGAGCGACACCGCTGCTCCCGTATCGACCTGGAATGTGATCGGCGTTTCGTTCACTTCGACTTCCACCGTCATCGGGCGCGCCGCCGCCGGGCCAATTGAAAACAGGCTCAACAACGGCCGCTGGTTCCGCCCCGAGTCGCCTCGCACATCACCGTCCATGACCTTAACGGTGGCCGTCGCCCCACGGCACACACGCGCCAAATGACCCACCTTGTGACAATTCAAACACACGTTGCCTTTACACGGGCATGCACGGCGCAGGTGTCGACCTCCACATCCCAAGCATGTCCGCGGGGTCACCCAGCCGCACGCGTGGCGACGTCCGACCCGCATCGAAGGTCGTGCGCGCGTCCCGGGGTGCTCGCGACCCCGCGTGGCCGGTGATGGCTCGAACATCCCCGCGAGTCTGCTCGACCGCTGTAGCTGTGCTGACCGCCGAGTCGAATGTAATGGCTTCATGCTTCAGCCGCAACACCGCTGAAACCATCTTCGCATCTCGTAAACCAGCAATAAAACGATCTCTGAGCCGAGCTGGCCGCTCCACCGCCGTGAACTTGCAGGCCACGGAAGAACGCTTAATCCGCGCCACGAACTCAGCGACGCGTTCCTCTGCCCCTTTTGAGAGGCGATCGAACTGGAATCGAGCGAGCTGCAATGACTTCTCCGGCGCCATGTGTGCTTTCATTTTCTCCACAATGTCCCGAAACGCCAGCCCGTCATCCCGGGGCCTGTTCAGTGCCACTAAATCACCCAGCAGCCGATAATGCTCCGGCGAAAGCGAAGCGAGCAAGATCGACTTCTGGTCAAGATCGACCACATCGTTCGCGTGGAAATAGCATTCCAATTGCTCCGAAAACAATTCGAAGTCGTCCCCGTCGAAAACGGGCATAAGTCCGTATTCAACCATCCTCGTCAGCCAACTAGAGTGTACGAGGTGCGGTGGGACGCAAGAAGCACGCGGGCCACCATCTACTCCACTTTATTGCGCGACCAGAAGCACACTCCTGCCACCCCTAGCGGGCGAGGCATGATGTACGAAAACCCCAATCACGTTACACAGCACAGTTCCGTCAACCTTACTGGGGCTGGACGCGCCGAGGCTGGTACGTGAACGGTGCTAAAAAAAAACGTCGTTGCCATCTTGCCACGTGGTATGTGGGAGCGATGCCGATAGGAGTACGAGCGCCATCTTGCTACGCTGCATGCTCGCGCTGAGCGCTCAAATCCGACACCATCGGCTTGTCACGAGCCGCATTCGTGCCTTCGACACTTTCCTCTCGTCCATGATGCACCACCAAGTACTCCGTGTCTTGTATGCATGTTGTCCAGGCCTAAGGTTTATTTCGCTAGGGCTCCCTTCGAAACCCATATCCGTACCTCCCTAGTTAAGAGCGGGTTATAGATTAATGAAACCTTCGTGAATGCTTTGCTTGTGTCATATTTCCCCGATGTGTCCCCAATAAATCTGGCTGATTCATATGAAAATTGCCGCCTTGAATTTATTCGTCCGCGCTGAGGAACAATCCGCTCGATTTGTATTTAAAACCAAAACTGTCGACGGACTGGCAGACTTTGCTCGGTCTCTGACAAACCCAGTCTGGAGCCGGGATCTATATCCCCAACTGGTACGGCCCAGGTGTACTTTGGTATCGTGATCTGAGGCACGTGACCTGAGACCTGTGCCAAACTAGCCGGCGTTGTAACCCTTGAGACGGTGGTGCTGTTAAGTGCCGCCGAATCTTCAACACCGGTGTCAGGAGTGGGATGAGAATCCCTCCACCTCCATAAATTTGCAGGACACCAATTCAACAACATCTGCTGTCGTTCACACCCCGAACATTGGTTACGAGAGGCACGGGGAAAAAAAAAAACCGTCGCTCACAAATTCCAAATTAGGTTTGATTTTATTTTGAGAGGATTGGGTGTAAAACTTCGAAATTATAAAGAAAATGGAGTCGCAAAATGGTGGCGCGGCTCCACCTCAGCGCGACACGAAGTGTGAGAGGGTTAGTAGGAACAGTGCAACGAACCGCACAGTACGAAGAAAGCGCTCCCGCCCACCGTTTCAGACCACGTGGTCACCGCATGCGTCATGGCAAACGAAACAGGACGACTATGCGTACATTGACGAGCTTCATGCATGATTGGCGGATATCTTGGAGCAGAGGAGGTGTGATGAGAATTATATTGAGGAGGTACAAATTAAATTGGACGAGGAACTGCGGCAGGCAGACGAGGTTCAGGAAAATTATGTGCACATGGAATCACAACAATTGGCCGATGCACAAGAACGAATTCGGAGGCTGGAAAATGACTTAGCCAACACAGTCGAGGAACT
Source organism: Eptatretus burgeri (assembly GCF_056783735.1). Classification (NCBI taxonomy): domain Eukaryota; kingdom Metazoa; phylum Chordata; class Myxini; order Myxiniformes; family Myxinidae; genus Eptatretus; species Eptatretus burgeri. The sequence continues at coordinate 16,963,861 of NC_140970.1, forward strand.
ACATGGAGAAATGAGGAAAGTAGAGTGGAGTACCCATAAGTTGGAACAAGAGAAGAGCGAACTGAACGAAAGAATGGAGGAAGAGCAAATTAGTCACTCCCGGGATAGGGAGAACTTGGAAAATGAATGGAAAACAAAGCTGGAAAAGGAAAAACGGGAACACGATTTGGAATTGAAACAACTGAAGGAAGAGGTAAGATCAGGTAATCAGATAAGAGAAAGCCCAGAACAGAAGATAAAAAGAGAAGAGAAATATCTAGAGCAAAGGAAGGAAGAATTGTTGGGAAAGTCAAGACAGTTCGAGGAACTACATGGAGAAATGAGGAAAGTAGAGTGGAGTACCCATAAGTTGGAACAAGAGAAGAGCGAACTGAATGAAAGAATGGAGGAAGAGCAAATTAGTAACTCCCGGGATAGGGAGAACTTGGAAAAAGAATGGAAAACAAAGCTGGAAAAGGAAAAACGGGAACACTATTTGGAATTGCAACAACTGAAGGAAAAGGTAAGAAAAGGCAATCAGAAAAGAGAAATCCGAGAACAGAAGATAAAAAGAACAGAGAAATATCTGGAATAACTAAAGGAATACTGTAAGAGAATGGATGAAATGAGGAAGGAAGCATGCGAAAGAGGTGCGGAGATGAGAAAGGAATTATGGGGAAAAGCTTCTGAGTTACAGAAACACCAAAACAAAGAGAGGGAATTACAAAACGAGCTGAGGATGTTAAGTGAGGAAAGAGAGAGAGGGAACGGAGAATGAAACGTGAAGGAACCACACTGTGCAGATTGAACAGTTAGAAGCCAAAGCAAGGTTGGAGTACGCTGAGATAGTGAAAGAACAACGAATGAAGCAGGAAAGGGAAATCAATCAATTGAGGGAAATGACGAGATTGGAGAAGGAAGAACAAGAGAGACGGTGGGAGAGGAAACAAAAAGGACATTAATTTGAAATTGACTAACTAAAGGAGAGAGCAAGGTTGGAGTACGCGGAGATGGAAAAACTCTGGAAAGATAACGAACAACTAAAAAGGCTCAGAGAGGAAGAACGACTAAAATGGAAAGGAAAATGGAGCCAGGAAGTAGAACAGCACAATAATGTGGGATGGGTGACATCACCATGGGGAGGAATGTTAGTGGTGCGGGACTTGATTGACATCACTCGTCCGATGAAACCACAATTGGAGAAAACCCTGGTGAAGGAGACATTGAGGGAGCATACAGGGTTGTTGACGAATGAAACACATTTTGAGCAGGTCCAGAATGTGGAGCTGACAGCCCAGAGGAGTGTGGCGAACCAATGATGAGCAACCTGCTGGAGAGAAGCGACCGGACCAAGGTGACTCTGGAACGAAGCAGGTATGAGAGAACATGCATACATGGTGTGGACGATGAGCTTAAGGTAGAAATTGAATTTTACATTAATGAGGAGACTCTGTCCGATGGGGTGCAGGTATGCGTGACCCCTGGATGTGTGTGTGGAGTGCCTGTGAATGAATGCTGTGAGCCCACAGTCCAGACTACAGCACCGGTGTGTGCTGCCGAGGCCGAAGCGTGTGTGGGTACTCACGTGGCAGTCGAGAATGTAACCCTGGAGTGTGAGGCAGTTGGTCAGTACGCAGGCAAGGTTGAATGTGTGGAATGTGAACTCATAACCTTGGAATGTGTGGAGCCTGCTGTGTGTGGGAGTCCTGAGCGTGGAATGAGTGGTGACGTAGGAAATAGATTAGAGGTGCAAGGTAGTAGGGTCAATGGGGTCCTTTACAGCAATTCCATGACTGTGGAGAGCATAGGTTCGTTTCTCAGTGGATTTGTCTTCTATGAGGGTTAAATAAAAAGGTTTGCCCCCATGCCCTTTCCAAAAATGCGGGCTAACTCCGTGAGCGCCCCAAATCCAAGATGGGCGCTGTCGGCCATGTTGGAAATGATCTTTTCAATGGTTTGGCCTACAATGCTACACAGTATATGTATTCTGGGACTTCTTGGGTCAAGGAATTCATATTTGATGTTGGTTTGATGATTTGACCTTCCTTTGACCTTCAAATCCAAGATGGCTGCTGATTTTCAGCTGGGAAAGGTCAATTTTTCAAAGTTGTCCTCGAGCCTTCATAATAGGCTCTAATGAAAGCTCTTTTCATACTGAGTTGAGGTGTGGACAGTAGAACTATAAGTAAATGCATATAGGTCATCTCAATGGTAAAAAGGTAAACATTTGTAGTTGATGAGGAACGAACCATTGCTCTCCATTGTATTCATCTAACTGCTTGGGCAAGGATAAGTAATGACATCTCACAGTAATGTGGGATGTAATTACTTATCCCTGCCCTGGAAACCTCATTCTGGTACTCATGTTCACATATTTTAACTTTATTTTGTCTGTATTTTTTCAGGCCTACGTGTGTGCTGCTCTATACTTTGATGGCATGAACTGAAGATCAAGGTTGAATGAATACAGCATGAAAGACATTTGAAATAGATAGTGTAGAGTAGAAGTATAGACTGGTGGTGGTATATAGATCACTTTTAATAGTGCTTGTTTGTTACCTAAAGCAAAATGCCTTATGACTGTGTACTCCAATGTGGCAAGCCATGTAAATCCTCCGCTACTATCGGCCAAGGTAAATGGGACAGTTTACAATGAAAAGCCAAAAACTGGTCAGGACATGACAAATTCGGTGATGTTTACATCACCACTTCATGGAAAGATGGGCCAAGGAATCATTTCATGCATCAGACATGATAGATGTGTAATATATATATATATATATATATATATATATATATATATATATATATATATATATATATATATATATATATATATATATATCAATCTCATCTTCAGACAAGCTTGAAAAAGCCAGACAGCACAAAAACAAAGAAACCGACATTGCTCAGTGTCACAGTCGAACATCAACTTCTGAAATGCAAGCTGATAATGCTCTGTGTGATGAGATGGAGGAACCATTACTACCCAAGCGCCTGCGTTCATCTGTGTGTGGGCCTCTCCATGACAAAACAAAATGTGTATGGTGCATGAAGGGTGTGGATGCAAAGCACCCAAACAGAGCACGGGGTAAGCTGTTCAGACTCAACACACATTCAGCATGGCGTTCATTCAAGCGCCACACAGTCCTCATAGAAGATATGCAGCTGAGGGATCGCCTCACACAGCTTGTCGAATCAACATCAGTGCTCTCAGATCCTTTCGCAAATGATATCATGTACCACAATGTCTGTTGGCTGAAGCATGTCAACAACACCAAATTAAAGCCAAATGATGCAATGCATCTTCAGAATGTGTGTCTCTCAGAGGCAAGGAGTTTGTACTTTAGACATGTGGATTCTGTCCTCTTCACTGAGCATGAGATCCGTTCACTGCAGTCCCTCATAACAGACTACAAACATCATCGGTGACGATGGCTATGCAGTGGGCAATGTCAAATCATCATATCTCAAGGACCTACTTATTAATGAGTATCAAGAGACAATTGGATTCAAAGAGCAAAGTGAGATGAACAAGAGCGAGTGGGTCTATGATGTTGGGGGAGGAGGTGACTACATTGAGGCTGCCATGTCATCCCTTGGCATCAGTGATTAGCTGCTCCTCCAGAACCTGGCACCACGGCTGTCGAAGAAGATCAAAGACACATCTACTGTCCCATGGCCATCTGACATCAATCATCTCGAAGAAGGCGAAGAGGTGTGCGAGTTGCTGTTGAAGCTGTTGACTTGGCTAAAACAGCCTAAGAGAAAAACTTCCCATCTAAGCCCTACCACACTGAGCCTGGCCTCCATGATCACCTACCACATCACTGGACATCGCACAACCACTGTTATCAACCTGGGAATAAATGTCCATGGAATGATTAGAAGTAAAGATCTGGTTGAAACATTGCACAAGAGTGGTGTCTGCATCAGCTATGTAGACACGCTGCTCCTCTATGACCACTGGGCTCTGATGGATGTTGAGGCATCAGCATCCTGTCCACAGGAGATCACTGACAGCAAGCCAGCCATTGTGATTGTCGACGACGACGACTTCAAGATTGACACTATGACAGGCAATACAACAGGAGCTCATCGAACAAATGTTATGTTTGTGCAGCCTGAGAGCTATGAAAAGAAACCAGATGAAGAGCCTGCTGCAAGGCTCATCAAGAAGAAGGAAATCTCTGCACAGCTGAAACAAAAGTGTTCAGAGCTTACGCAGGTCCAGCAGTACAGATGCCCCCCTGGCAGCAAGAGGTGAGCCACCAGCTCGTCCCATGGTACATCCACCAGTGAATGGCACAGCTCCACAACGTGCTCGCTCGGTGATACATGCACTGTCTCGTGCAGACAATGACGGTACAAGACCACCACTCACAAGCAGCGGGTTCCAGCATACAGTGGTGCCCAGTCCTGCCGCCATCCACCGCCCAGCAAGAGCAAGCCCTACTACCACACAACCAAAACAGAACCTCCTAGTAAGTCAGTGGTGCATGACATCATGGTGAACTAGTGGAGGCCATGCATAAGAAGAATATTCCATTTTCCTTTCTCGTTGGTGACATACCCACCTAGAAGTTGATCATGCAGCTCAAGATGGAGAATCAAGAACTGTTTAAGGACATCATCCCGATTCTTGGCACCTTCCACCAGCAGATGTCCTACATCTATGCTATCTACAAAAAGATTCAAGGGCTCTGGCATGGCAGACACTCTGGTTACAGCAGGTGTAGTAGTGGAGGGGTCTGTTGACCAAGCACTACGAGGGAAGCACTACAGGTTGGGGTGTGCACTGCATCCTGCTCTGGAGAGAGGCTCTTATCCATAAACGACTGAGAGAGATTCTTGAGTATGAGGAACTATCAGAGGACATCAAGCAGAATCTTGACACTCTACGCAATGCACTCACCAAGACACAGGAGGCTCTACAGGAAGCTCACAGTCATCTTGAGGATGATGATGACATGAAGGAGCTGATCAACAGAGTTTATGAGAAACCTGGCACAGACATGGGCAACTTCTGGGTCTCATTCATGGAGATGTCAGACCCTCTTGTCCAAAGTATTGATGCATGTCATGCAAGAAATGGCTCAGAGTACCTATCATCAACATACAACATGTTGCCTGGACTGATGGCATATAACAACCATGACTATGGAAGGTGGTTGCCAGATTATTGGGCGATGCTCTCTTCACTGCCAGATGAGCAAATGGCCTTCTTCAACGATCACTTCATCCAGTCCATGACAGGGCTACCCTACTCCTGCCAGCCACTGGACCTTTGGATAGAAACAACTATGAATCTGAACTCGAAGCTGAAGCAAGGATGGCTTCAGCTTTTGCAGAATGAGAAGCAACTGTTCTCAACAACAAGGAATGCAAACAATGTCATGAGGGTGAAGGCAACTGTGAATCGGAACCTCAAGTGCCAGCGCTCCCACAGGAAACATGTTGAGTGTCAGCCAGCGAGGATGAAGAAGGATGAGCAGGCAGTTCACGACCTGTAGGCATGCATGAAGGATTTTGATGCTGAGCCCTTTGACATCTCCTCACCTACAATGAGGTCACTACAGTCTGGCCTTGTCGCATCACTGGAGTTAGTGCATGACCTCAAGACCGCACTACAACATGGCCAAGCACAGGTTGAAACAATTCTGCAAGAGCGAGTGTTCACCAAGATGAGGCCTCTCACTGCAACCATCCACAGGAATAAGAGGAAGAATTTTGCTAGTGTACAGATCTGTGCACCATCTGGTGTGCCCATGAAGGTGGCCCAGATGGAGAGGTCAGGGCTGCCAGCCCTGGTCGAACTTGTGGAGGGATCAGGTATGATACAGCTTGAGTCAGCCCTTGAGGGGAGAGTGACTGAGGAGTGCCTCTCACTCTACAATGTGGATGGATCAATGTGCAAGACTGCGAAGAGCAAGTTGTTACAACTGTTCAACCTAGACCCAGTTGCTGAGAAACCACGGGACTACATCAGCCTCATGGACATGGGGCTGATCTGGCGACTAGCCACCCCCACACCCGAGGACCGAGAGGCTAGGAAGCGGGATGGCTCAGAGTACTGTTGGAGTGACTACCTGGATAAGATCTGCACTATCATCCTCTCACACAATGCTGATTCACGCCTCATCATCCTCATCAATGACAAGTATGACCTTCCCTTTAGCATCAAGGATGATGAGCATGATCGACGGGCAGCAAAACATCTCCACATCCCAAATGTTTTCCCTAAGCCCGAAGACATGTTCCCAGGAGCCGCTGAGTTCAACAAACTCATGGTCAATTGAGGAAACAAGGTCAGACTGCAAAAGCTTGTGAAGGAATAGTTTAAAAAACAAGTTGGTTGGGTGCAGAGTAGCATCATATACTGTGAGGGTGAGATGTCAACTAACCTGAGCACTGGTGTGGCAAATGGGGACTATGTCTTCAAGCATCCAGAGGCAGATACAATGCTGCTCTCGGCCTATGCCAAGCTGATGACCGGAAACTACACTGGAGCAGTTGTACTAGACAGCAAGGACACCGACGTGTATGTCCAGGCGGCTTATGTCTCGCAACAACTCCGAGGTGATCTGTTGATTAAAGCAACAATGTGTTAATCAACTGCCGTGCCATGCTTTCAGAACAGGTTGCAGATATCATCATACCTGTCCATGTCATCACTGGCAGTGATCACACATCAGGGTTCTATGGGCATGCGAAAAAGCCAGTGTTGGAGAAGGTGATCTCTGATCCTGAGGCGAGAGAGCTCCGAGGACGAGTGGGTGAGAGTCTGGAGTTAGAGTGCGAAATCAGAGCTGATATGAAGGCTTTTGTCCTCTCCAAAGTTTATGCTGAGAGTGTTGCTGTTACCTGTGGGCAGGCCAGAGCTTCTAAGTGGCACAAACTGAAGAAGAAGAGTATGATCCGCCTCCCACCTGATGATGACTCGTTGGATCTCCATGTCGAGAGAACGAACTACATCACATATTGCCAGCTCCATTACAACCTGTTAGAGCATCCGTCCCCCATTGACCATGGCTGGGAAATTCTGAATGGGAAGTGCCGACCAGTGTGCCACACCCTCACACCTTTACCCCAGCAGCTCATACCTTGTGACTGTTCAGATGAGAATAGTGATGAGAGTACTCGCAATGATGAGAGGAGTGAGGCCAGAGAATCCACAGATTTGGATGAAGACTAGCGGTCCATTAGTTACATTGGAAAGTTGTAAATTCAGGTTAAAGACATTGTACTTCCCTAAAATAGGGGGATATTGATGTAGAAATACATCCCAATGTCGTAGAATATACCCATTTCGTTGGTCCACCTCCAGTAATTCTATGACCATGGAGAGCGAAGGTTTGTTCCTCATCAACCACAAATGTTTACCTTTTTGACCATCAAGATGACCTCTGTGCATTTACTTGTAGTTCTACTGTCCATACCTCAACTCAACATGAAAAGAGCTTTCATTAGAGCCTATTATGAAGGCTCTAGGACAGCATTGAAAAATTGACCTTTCACAGCTGAAAATCAGCAGCCATCTTGGATTTGACGGTCAAAAGTAGGTCAAATCATCAAACCAACATCAAATATGAATTCCTTGACCCAAAAAGTCCCAGAATACATATACTGTGTAGCATTGTCGGCCAAACCATTGAAAAGATAATTTCCAACATGGCCGACAGTGGCCATTTTGGATTTGGGGCTCTCACGGAGTTAGCCCGCATTTTTGCGAGGGGCATGGGGGATAAATTTTTTATTAAACCCTCATAGAAGACAAATCCACTGAGAAAGGAACCTATGCTCTCCACAGTCACGGAATTCCTGTAAATGACCCTACTAAGGGGAAATGGAAATGCCACCAGGAGAGAACTTGACACAGGGGACAGAAACCATAATGGATAGCTCCGCATGGGTTTTTACAGAGTTAGAGGTGCTGCATCCAGGAGCAGGCTATAGAAATTGGATTTTAATTCCCCCCTCGGCCTCACAGGAACTTCGGGGTAGAGCGCAGATGAGTAGCAAGCGGCACTGGCATGTGTCACATGCTCCCCGTACCAATTTTAGAGCAGGAGAGGGCCAGCGACGACACCACCGTGTGTCACTTGGTCTTCAAACCTCTCTGAGGGCACGAGGGGTTCGGCTAGCTGAGTGGGGTGTATCTGTCTTCAGGGAGTTAGAGAGAAGAGGGGGAGGCCGCTCCCCCGATTGGGGTTTACCTGACTTCCGCGAACCCTGGAGAAGAGGAGGGGGTGGACCACAACCCCAACTGAGACATGACCCATTTGAGCCGTGGCGGAAAGGCGGCGGGGTCATGTAATGGGCAATGAGGGATTCGTTCCCTCACTCCCCTTCCAATTAGCCAAAGAAGCAGGCAATATGGGGATGTGAAAATCTTGATTGTAAATTATATCGAGAGTGATTGCAAATTGAGACTGATAGAAGGGATAAGAGTGGCACGAGTGGATTTGGGTGATTATTAAAAATATATTTATATTTATATAGTGCAGACATCACAGGCAGAGTGTTAAACACACCGGAAACAAGTGGATGACAAAGAGTGACTTGTTTGAGGAAAGACTGAAATGCCTGGTTAGAACCATGCAGAGGTTCCATGGGACTGGTGAAGAGATTTTGATGTTTCGTTTAAATTGTTGGAAATAAACGATTAGGGCAGTATGGAGGAGGCCAGCGGACAACGGACGTAGACAAATTGATTGGGGTTTGATGAAAAAGTGTACCAGTTAAATTTGATGACCAAGTGATATCCAAGGGACTGGTGTGTTTTTGTTTTCACATAAAAGTGAAAGGTGTTGGATGGTGTTGTGGGCTGGGTGTGTGACAATGTGGAATGAATGACTAAAGTGTTTGGGTGGTTGGCGTGATTGTGCAAATGAGGAGAGTGAGTGCGAACAACGTACCCTGTCGGTAGGAGTCTTTTAACCAAGTTAGTGTAGGTTAGGGGGACTTAGAGGATTTGACATGGATTCTGGCTGCTGTTCCATTGTGCAGGCGGACTGCGAGGGGTAGGTGCAGGCCAAGATATGGTGGTACTGGTTGGGAGTGTGACATGGTATTGGAAGTTGGTGAGTCGGGAAATAGGGCACCAGGGCTTTGGGGGCTCCTGGCAGGTGAAGGCTGTCAGAGGTGCCAGGAGAGCACAGTAGGTTTTAGTGCGAGGAGAGCACAGTATGGGGGCAAGAAAGCCACCCCTTAGGAGCGCCAGAAGCACACCCAGGTGACCCCGAGGTCGCTGGGTGTCCTCCACCCCTGATTTGAAGCAGGCAAAGAGGCCTAGTAGTAGTCACACTCCCCAGCCAGCGAGTTATGCCTGGCACCACCGAATGAAAAAAGACAAATAAGGGCCTTGCCCAGGTTTAAAAGAATGGAACAGTGTGCCAGGTCGGGAAAAATGGGTCATTGGGATCATTCTCGCCAGAGCAGGGTTTGTTTCATTGTTTAGAGCTAAAAGTAAATGGTTAGGTTTGATGAACTCTCCTCCGCACCATTCATGTGTGACACCCGGAACGAGTAGTGTTGATGGGAAAAGTTGTTAACAAGGGCCAGACGAGGTCAGCCTCTTCAAGTGCCAGAAAGGCCACCATTGTGTCATGAGCACACACCCACGAAGATAACATTCGATTAAGAAACACACCATCCTGTCTGATAAAAAGAAAAAAAAAGTTAAAGAACGTATTAAGAAGACCAGACCAAAACAAGTCAGGCAAGGAAGGTTTAGGGTACACTCCATCTCACCTGGTCTGAGGCCATCACACCCACTTACTTCCTCAAGAACACCTCCAAACTGCATTTGCTTACCATCGATATCACCGTGCCACCATTGCTGTGCCACCTGCTGTCCAATGCAGGACTTGTTGCCTGCTGGTGCTCGTGAGTAGGCCATTGCGGCTGAGAAGTCATTTTGTGGACCATATGGGCCGAAGCATTTTTGTGGCCCATTGAGGCTAAAGTGCTTTTGTGGGCCATTGCGGCCGAAGATTCATGCCATTTTGTGGGCTCAGTGGGCTGAAGAACTCTCTGTGAGATTAGGCCACTGGGCCGACTGAACTCACCTGGTGAGAGGCCAATTGGGCCACGAAGTGAGGAAACCCTCAGGGGTGAACAGACAATACTGCCGGGAGGGGGCATGAAGTAGCGAACACGTGAAAGAACTTTGAACCTTTGAATGTTTTGCTCCTATGCAAATATTGGTGTTAAAAGTAAAATTGAATGCCCTCCCGTTCAAATCCATAATTGGAATGTTAAGTGGTGTGCATAGAGTGTGAATTTGTTTGTTAGATTGGTGACCCGACACACGAGGATAGGGACATGCCAATCTTACTGTGACACTTTGGTTTTTGGAGTTAAGTGCTTCCCATGTTGTGGGTTAGAGTAAATGGGAGATCTGTGCTGTGTGTTAGACAGGACCATTACCGTGGGCTGCCCCAGATGGAGGCTCGGGAGAGCCTCAGGAGAAATGTGAGGGGAGTTTTGCGGAAATGGGCCCTGAGTAGGTTATTAACTATATGATTAGCCCAGATCCCCCCTTAAATGCATGTTTAGCCAGGTTGTTTGGTAATTGGACATTACATGCATGTTGGGAGGTGTAGCAGGCTGTCCAGTGTTCGTACAGTGGTGGTGCACCAAGAGGCGTCTTCTTCTTCCTTCCCCCTCCTAACCAGCCCCCACCTGGCGCTCTGAGAATCAGTCAGCAAGACATGCCATCAACCCATTGGCGGAGAGCTGTTGCGAACTCGGACGATGGACCAATCACGTGTCCCCGGGGTGGTCGGAAAGGCCCGCCCCGAAAGGCAAGAGGAACTACATGAGGTCTGTCTGTGATCTGCTTCGTGAAAAAGGCCGGCCATGAAAAGCAAAGGAAGGGACTGCTGTGTGAGTCTGCGATCTGCTTCATGAGGAGTGGTTTGGTCGGCTGTTCCTCCTCGGTTATGGATCCAGCCTGAGGTCATCCACAGGTTCATCCTGAGTCCAGTCACGGAACCTCTGACTGTCCTGACTCCCTGCATGGCTCGACACATCTATCATCCCATCGACCCGCCTGCGGAGCCCAACACCCAGATTGGCCTCGTCTGGTGGACAGGCCAGGCCTGGATTTGCATACGGGACCTTCTGAGAAACCAGCTGGAACATACCATAGATTTTTCTCTCTTGTACCATCGACCTTACGGGGGCTGGACGCGCCGAGGCTGGTACGTGAGCGGTGCGAAAAAAGGAAGTCGTCACCATCTTGCCACGCAGCATGCACAAGCGATGCCGATTGGAGTATGAGCGCCATCTTGCCACGCTGCATGCTCGCGCTGAGCGCTCGAATCCAGCACCATCGGCTTGTCACGAGCCACATTCGTGCCTTCGACACTTTTCTTCTCGTCCATGAGGCACCACCAAGTACTCCGTGTCTTGTATGCATGTTGTCCAGGCCTAAGGTTTATTTTGCTAGGGATCCCTTCGAAACCCGTATCCGTAGCTCCCCATTTTAGAGCGGGTGATAGATGAATGAAACGTTCGTGAATGCTTTGCTTGTGTTGTGTTTCCCCTATTTGTCCCCAAATCTGGCTGATTCATATGAAAGTTGCCGCCTTGAATTTATTCGGCCGTGCTGAGGAACAATCCGCTCGATTTGTATTTAAAACCAAAACGGGCTACGGACTGGCAGACTTCGCTCGGTCTCTGACAAACCCAGTCTGTAGCCGGGGTCTATATCCCCAACTGGTACGGCCCAGGTGTACTTTGGTATCGTGATCTGAGGCACGTGACCCGATAGCTGTGCCGAACTAGCCGGCGTTATAACCCCTGAGATGGCGGTGCTGTTAAGTGCCGCCGAATTTTCAACAATATTACATCCATGGATGGACAGTACAAAACGGAATTGGATCTGTTGATGGTTAGGAAGCAACAGCTTCAACAGCAATAGTGGAGGATCAAGCAAGGCGGTGGCACCAGAGCATATCACAAGCCAGCACAAGCCTGTGGTGTTTGTTGTGCACAAGCACAAGACAAAGGAAGTTAAGAGAGTGGATCGGAAGACAATATCAAGTGATGGAAGTGCAAATATAATGTCGCTGTAAAGTACAAGGAGAGGGTAAAGGCAAAGTATGATGAACTTAGTGAAGACGCCGAGGGCTTGGAGGAGGAGTGGAAGAAAATATAGAGGGACATTTATGGGAATTGCAGAAAATCTGTGTGGAAGAACAGCAGGAAAGGGTAAAATATCAAGGAATAGATATCAAATGTGATGGATGGAGGAAGTCGTGAAGGCAGTTGGTGGGAAGGAGTTTTGGAAGAGGAATAGAGAAAATCTAGGATAGAGGAAGACAACCAGATGCAGGTTCACTGCACTGTACTTGTACAGGCAGAAGAAGGAATCAGCAAAGAGAGCTGTGAACAAGGCAAGGAATGATATGGAAACGGATGTGTCCAGAAAGTTAGATCCAGGATGGAGACGGGAAGTTAGTAATGGAAAGGGAGATGTTAATGAAGGTATGGGAAGGCTTTTTCAAGGAGCTGTTGAACCAGGGAGGAGGCAACAGTGAGTAGGAGCTACTGGGCTATGTCAACAGGAATGTGGAAGTGGTAGAAGTTATGGAAGAGAAGATGAAGGGATGATGCCAGGCCTCCAGGGACTGATGAAATACATGTGTTTCGTTGTGGTAGAAGGAGTTGGAGGAAGAGGCTGTTGAATGTATATACTGTTTTCAGTGCCTATAGAAAGTTTTTTTCTTTTCTTTTCTTTTACTCTTCATTGTCGAGGCTTGTATGAGAGCTAATACACAGAACATACAACAAGGGGAGCAAGAGACAAGAGGGGCGAGGGAGGGAAGGAAAAAACAGTGGGGAACAGAGACATGAAAGATTTCAAGCAGCTGATTCACCTTTACTTTGGAAAAAATAAACTTTGAAATTGCAATTTAATTGGAGTTGGCTGTGGAACCAGAATAGCTCCTTTCTTTCTTCCTTTCCTTACAAATATATATACACACACACACACACACACACACACACACACACACACACACACACACACACACACACACACACACACACACACACACACACACACACACACACACACACACACACACACACACACACACACACACACCCTTTCAAAATTTTCACCTTTTGGTGCCTTATAGCCTGGAATTGAATTAAATCAGACTTTTTCCACGTTTATTTACACATCATAACACACAACTTCCAAGTGAAAAACAAATTACACAAATTTCAGAAAATTAATTTGAAATACAAAACGAGGATATCTTGGTTGGATAAGTATCCATCCTCCTTATTATAACAATTGTAAATGATCTCAGGTGTGACCAATCATCTTCAAAATTACACACCAAGTTAATCGGCCTCCAGCTGTGTTAAATTGTAGTGATTATGATTATTTCAGAATAAAATCAGGTGTTCCTGAAGGTTTCCTCTGCTGGGTAGTGCATTTCACAGCAAAGACTCAACCATGAAAACCAAGGAGCTTTCAAATGATCTCTGGGATAAAGTTGTGGAAAGGCACAGATCAGGGGATGTTATAAAAAATATTTCAAAAGCCTTGAATATCAGTCAAGACAATCATTAAGAAGTGGAAGGCATATGGTACCACAAAGATCCTGCCTTGATCAGGCTGTCCCTTCAAACTGGATGACCAAGCAAGGAGGACTGATAAGAGAGGCCACCAAGAGACCAATGGCAATTCAGAAAGAGCTACAGGGCTTTAGAGCAAGGACTGGTCACTGTGTGCATGTGACAACAATATACCAAGAACACCACAAGTCTGGCCTGTATGGTCGGGTGGCACGAAGGAAGCCATTACTCACAAAAGGCCACTTTGAGTCCCGTTTGGTGTATGCAAAAAAAAAAAAAAACACTCCAGAGATTCTGAAGCCATGTGGCAAAAACTTTTGTGGTCTGACAAAACCAAGATGGAACTTTTTGGCCGAAATGCAAAACGTTACATTTGGTGCAATCCCAACACAGCATATCACCCAAAAGAACACCATCACTACTGTGAAGCATGGTGGCGGCAGCATCATGTTATGGGGATGTTTCTCATGAGCAGGGTCTGGGGTACTTGTCAGGATAGAAGGGAAAGTGGATGGAGGAAATTACAGAAAAATTCCAGACGAAAACCTGCTGCCCTCTGCAAGAGAGATGAAATTGGGTTGGAAGTTCCCCTTTCAGCATGACAACGACCCGAAGCTCACAGCCAGAGATACACTGGAGTGAGGAAGGAACAAAAAGATAAATGTCTTTGAGTGGGCCAGTCAGAGCCCTGACCTAAATCCAATCGAAAATCTGTAGCATGACTTGAAGATTGCTGTCCATCAACGTTCCCCAGGCAACTCAACTGAGCTTGAACAGTTTTTGTGCAGAAGAATGGACAAGTATTGCCCAATCAAGGTGTGCAAAGTTGGTAGAGACCTATCCCAACAGATTAACAGCTGCAATTGATGTCAAAGGTGCTTCCACAAAGTATGAACTCAGGGGGGTGGACACTTATCCAACCAAGATATTCTAGTTTTGTGTTTTTAATGAATTTTATGTGTAGACGATCTAGTTATTGTGGTGGAGAGCAGAGTTACACTTGTGGCGTTTATTGTTTAATGATGGTGCACTCGTGGGGCAGGGCATGCAGCGATGAGACGCTGTAACCGGGTGTATCTCTTGTGAAATGTAGGGTCGGCTGTGGAACCAGAATAGCTCCTTTCTTTCTTCCTTTCCTTACTATTTTATTGTATTCTTTTGTTGAAAAGATCTTCCTTTATCGACCATCTCCCTCCCTCGAGGGCTCCACATAATTTCATGGGCAAAGAACCACGACAGAAGAAAAAGAAGAGGAGGAAGAGGGAGTCCAGCAAGAGGGTGGAGCGAACGTAGGATGCGCGGTCCGGCTTGTGACGAGAAACTTGGCCTGGGAGAGCTCTTTGAGGATTGGAGCGATCCATCTGAGAGCTGCCTGTTGGAGGGACCGTCTGGGTTTAAAACATTGGTGTGGAGGAGAGCTTCTCGGTGCACGTGGCATCATGTAGAAAAGAGGGAGAGGGAGCAGAAGCGTTTTCCCCTCGGATCGTCTGAGCCGACATGAGGCAACGTGCGGCTACAAGGTGTTGGAGGAATTGCTCTGGTTCGTTCGTTGGTGAAGTTTGAGAACACATCCAGAGAGAGGGAAGGGTGGTGGTGAAGCGTCGTCCCTGTGACCTGTGACTGGGGCGAGGCCACTGGAACGTCAACTCAAACAGACCTGAATTCCCCCCCCCAACCCCTCCATTCCTCCTTTACCCATTATTTTCTTTATATCTTGGGAAATATTCTTCTGTTATTTGGCTTCCCCCCCCTCCCTCTTGGAATGAGCTGGGGATATCTGGTGGGCCGTTTAATTGTTTAGTCCGTATTGTCTTGGCGCCTGTCTCTCCTTTAATTACCTCATCATTACCACCGCATATCAGCGGGATTTCTCATCAATAGGATTTACCTATTGCTTGGTGGTATACCCTGTGTTTTCTTCATCCTGAGTAAAGGATTTGCCTTCATTCCACTGTTTTTAATTTGTGTTTCATTACTGGATTTGGATACATTTGCATATATGTGTTGAAGATTGGGGGTGGGGGGGGGTAACTTCGCTTGGTCACATCTGACTGCTTATACGGGGCGACTGTCACACGGGGAACGTATTGGTCTCCTGAGCACGTCAATTCGGACCTCCGGAGCAATCGGCTGTACCCTGAGCCATCTACCAAAGGGCTAGGTTGTAACAGTAGGCAGGAAATGCAGGAGACGGAGGAGTGGAAGGTTGAGCTCGAGAGACATAGATCGAGTATGGACTTGGAGAAGACCGAGGTAATGTGGGGGTCAGACAGCAGAGAAAGGAACTGAACATCAGTTGACTGAGGTTGTGAGTTCGGAGACAGAGCTGCAGAGGAGGATACAGGTGAGTGCATGTGCATGGAGGAAAGAGAAGGGACTCATGGCGTTCAGGAAGGTATCAAGGATATTGAAAAGAGAGTAGTGGGGTCTTGTGTAACGCCGGCCTAACTTTATGGTCTGGAGATGGTGGCAGTTACTGAAAGAGAAGCAAAAAGAGGCTGCAAAACAACTGGGTCAGGAGGTAAGCGGGAGTGAAGAGGGTGGATAGAAGAATAGATGAAATGAGGGAGGAGATCGATGTGAGGATTAGCTTGACGGAGAGATTGGTTAAAGAGCCTGCTGAGGTGGGCTTGGCACCTGGTGTGGATGTGTAAGAGGAAATGAAAAATAAAGCAGATGGGATGAGGGAGCAAGGTAGGAGGAAAAGAGGGAGACACCAGCTGAGATGGGAAGATGTGTGAGGAGGGATGTAAGTGAGGTTGGGATGGTGAGAGAGTATCGAGAGTTGGCTGGCAATAAAGAGCAGTGGATAGGATTGTCCAAAATGTAGGGCAAAAACAGCTTAGTACCATTAGTCCTCACCCAATACAATGGAAATAAGGAGGAAGAATTCTCCCATTTATCATAAGTTTTAAATAAGCAGTCTTCTTTCTTTTCAGTTGTTCGTTATGTTTTCAGCACGAGTAAAATTCTGACCAGTTCTGCCAAAAGAGTGAAATGTTTGTATTCCCGCCATTTTGTAACACGTGTTGTTTAAAAAAAAAAATCCTCATTGTTTTGTATCCTGTGATGTGATGTGCAAGGGACTGTCAGGATGTCCTCGAGGTACGCACGCTCACATAGATGGCAAGTGACCCGGATTTGACGGGTTTGACCTGTTTTGTTTGTGAAATCCTGCAGACCCGTTTAAGTATTGTCTAAACCCGTGTTGGATGGAAAGTTTGATACATTTCAAAAGCGCAATATTTCACTTCCATTCCACTCGCAAGGATTGACGGACAGACTGACTGTAAGACCTGGGATGCGTTCAGTTACCAAGTTTCTTGAAGAATGCTCGCCAAGTGCCTTAAGCACTCGAGCAAGCATTCCACCATTCGACACTGTTGATAAGGAATGGCTGGCTTGGCAAGCGACTAACATACAGAACATATAACAAGGGTTGCAGGAGACAAGAGGGAGGTTGAGGGAAGGAAAAATCAATGTGGAACAGAGACATGAGGAGATCTGTGGAAGGGACAGGGATGGGTCAGGGTACACAGGGTAAACAAGATGGACAATACAGGGACTTTCAGGAAGAAAAGCAGGGAATTTTGAAGGAGGTGGGTTTGGGGTGGATTGGTGGGAGTAGATTGTGGTTTTGGATGGGGGAAGATAAGAGGTGGTGGTGAACAGCTGTTTTGAAGACTGGGAGGGTAGTGTGGGATTGAAGAGAGCATGGGAGTTTGTTCCAAAGGTGGGAAAAAAGAGGAATGAAAGGGTGAAGGTGAGCACTGATTCTTGATTTTGGTAGGTTAACCAGAAGGGGGTTGCTGGCAAACCTTGATCGCCCTGCGGAAATATGGGGGGGGGGGGATGACATATCTCAGACAGATAAGGGGAGACAGTAGAAGACAGACAGACCACTGACCTGCCTGTGGTGAGAGTGAGAGATCCAAAGACTCAGCCTCATCACAGGAGATACCAATGATTCTAAATGCCTTTGTTTCCACAGCTTGAAGCCTAAAAAGATGAGAGGTGGGAGGGAACACCAGCCCAGAGGGGAGAGTGGTACTCCATCAAGCTGCGGACGAAAGCTTTGTATGTGGTCAGGAGCTCAGGTGGGCCAAGGAAGGACTTTGCACGACGGAGGATGCCCAGTTGGCAGCTGACTTTGGAGACCAGCTTGGAGATGTGGTTTTCCCAGGAAAGATCATAGCAGACAATGAGACCCAGAAGCTTGAATGAAAGGACTTCTTCAAGAGGATTGTTGAGAAAGTATATTGGGGGGGGGGCTTCCATATGGTTCCATACGGTGCTTTCGGAGAAACAAAACAAAGCGATAAAGAGGATTTTCCAGTCAGAGATCATTGATGAAAACCAGAAAAAGAACAGGGCCCAGAACACTGCCTTGAGGAACTCCAGCTTGGACAGGAAGAGGGGATGAGAGAACTCCATTAAGGGCCACACTGTGATTGTGACAGGAGAGGGAGGCTGCGAGCCATGAGTGGAGATGTCCTTGGATACCACAGGAAGAGAGTTTGGTGATCAGGGCAGGGTGCCAGACCGTGTCAAAACTTATTGATGATGGAACACACTCGGGGTCTGTTCAGTTACCAAGCAGCTGGCGTTTTGTTGGAATGCTTTGTTGAGTGCTTCAGCCACTTGGCAAGTGCTCTACAAGCTGATTGGTAATGAAACACACACCCCTGGAGCACCCTGTAGCCGATATGCAATGTATCGCTCTTGTCAATTAGCTGTGTGACATCATGAGCTTTCTCTCACCGCAGGCCATGTCACCATCCTCCAGGATTCCACACACATCGATCACATAAAATAAAAGAAATAATAATAAAAATAACTAACGAACTAATTAACCCGATTTTAATTCCTCCCAACACGTTTTTTTGTCACCTCCAACTTGCCATGTATGCACTGACCTCTATACTCAAAGCTGCCTATACCATGGGGTGTGAGTGTGTTCCATTGCCAACTAGAATGTTCATAGACTACAATACCCTGCACAGTTACTTCGATTTTAATAAAAGTTATTTTAAAGATTGTTAAAAAAACAAACCCGAAAGTTTGGTGCTGTTGAAGTAGACCAGAAGCAGTCCCGAACAGCACTCTTAAACACCACCCCCATTGGACCTTAATTTAAATGAAATACCGTAAAACAAAATTTTTTGGAAGTATTACGACATACGATTAATGTGTTCGACAGTCTTCAATTATACAATTCAATTTAAATGAAATAAAGATTATAAAAGTCATAAATAAAGAAATTCTGGTTTTACCGCCGTTATCGCAGTGTCTAATACACCACCCTATCTAACACGTTAATGCATTAGTTTTACATGCTTGTTGTATGTATCCATTGTGACGCCCTTAAAAACAGAAACTTTCCTGCTTGGAATGATTTTCAAGTTTGTTTGACTGCCAGGCAGGCAGAGTAAGAATATTATCTCACTCCTGTCCGCACATGTGCGATTGAGACAAATTCAGAGAAACTTGTCTTCCTATTCATGTTCCAATTGGTGATCACAAAATACATTCGATTTAAATAAGTTGTTTCTCCATCATAAACTGATCGGACAGACGGACGGACATAAACCAATTGCTTAACCACAATTTTCGCTTCGCATGCGTGGGGTAATAAAATTACAGAGTGCTCACCAAGTGGTTTAAACACTCAAAAAGCTCTCCAACGATAGAGAAACTATCGGGGACGCCTCCTTGTGGTGGTTATACCCCCAATGCAAGTCGGGGGTGAAATCTTCTCCATTCTTCCCTGCTGCCCGGATTCATCAGGGCAGCGCGGTCACGGTCAGAGTGCTGATTGGTCCCCTTGGACCGGCCCTTTCCCTCTTGTCTCTCTCTAACTCGAACTTGAACTCAAACTCAAATGAAACCCTGACTTCGTAAAGGTGGAGGTATACCATCCTGAATGTGGAGTGTGGGGGATCTCTGGGTTGCTCCTGGGAGATCAAAAGACTGTCTCCGTGCCGCAGGGTTGTTCAAGAGAACCGTCCAGGGCTATACTACAACAATGACAACAAAACAGTTGATAAGGAACGGCAGACTTGGCAAGTGACAGCTAGCTGCTTCATAGTGGACACTACACACCCCTGGGTACGAGGTTGAAATCTCGACTGAGCTATATAAATGGTCATCCCGGTGTTTCACAAGGCAATGTGTGTGCCGGCCCGTGGATGGACGTTAAATTGGGCATCCCGTCTGCCGGCATTCGTTTGTGGACGTGAAAGATCCAACGGTGTCCCTCTCGAAGAGTAGGTGAACTATCGCCGGCACGATGACAAAATTACAAATTTCTGTCAAGGTAAAATTCATCTATCTATCCATTGGGACCATACTCGGTGCAGAGCGTTGATGTTGCCAAAGCAGTCTCCTTGGCTATTGGGTACAATACTGGACAGGTCACCACTCTGACACAGTATACCAGCAAGCTGGGACTCATTTTGCTGACCTTGGAAGGATGACAGGCAGAGTCAACCCCACCTGGTATTAGGTCAGGTATGGGAGCATGTGCCAGAACAGCGCGTCGCTGCGTCCACTTTCCGCCGGTACTCCAGGGGCCTCCGTCTGGCCATCCCCCAGGCAGATGCCAGGCCCATCCCCATCTCCTTGAGATGATGGTCCACCTGCTGCAACCATGAGGCACGTGGTCGGCCCACTGGCCTCCTCCACTCATGAGACTCCCTTGCTGAGAGAATCTGGTGAGCAGGATCAGCGTCAGAAAATGAGCCACATGCCCATACAGCCGCAATTTATGCTCACGGACTATGCAGGTAACAAATCTCATCCGAGTCTCTCTCAGCAACCGCTCGTTGGACACAAAATCCGACCAGCGATAGCCAAGGATTCTCCGAAGAGACCTGGTACCAAAGGAATTAAGTCTCCGTCTCAGATCCTTGGTCAGAGTCCAAGTCTCGCACCCATAGAGCAAGACTGGAAGTACCAAGGACCTGAAGAGTCGGACCTTCGTCCTCCCGCACAGGTACCGGCAGCGCCACACCCCATGATCCAGTGAATCCATGACTCCCCAGGCCCGACCCAGACGTCTATTGACCTCTGACTCGCAGCCAGCAGAGACATGAATATCACTGCCAAGGTAAGTGAATCTCTCCACGACCTCAACATCCTCACCACAAACAGACACAGACAGGACAGCAGCAGCCAAGATGTCACCGAAAGCCTGGATCTTAGTTTTGACCCAAGAAACCCGTAATCCCAATGGCTCCGACTCCTCATTCAGCACCTCGAGGGCCCCCAAGAGGATGTCTAAAGTCTCCGCAAAGATGACTGCATCATCTGCAAAATCAAGGTCCGAGATCTTGACATTCCCAAACGATGCACCACAACTTGATCTCTCCGACATCCTCCCTAAAATCCAGTCCATACAAGTGCTGAAAAGTGTGGGGGGAAGTACACATCCCTGACGAACTCCAGTAACAACTGGAAATAAGTCAGAGATGGTACCACCACACTTCACAGCACTCTCAGTACCAGAGTAGAGTTCAGACATCAGATCGATCAGTTTTGGTGGCACCCCACGAAGACCAAGAATCCTCCAGAGGACATCCCGATTCACTGAATCGAACGCTTTACAGAGATCAACATAGGCTGCAAGCAGCCCCTGCCGAAACTCTCGTCTGCGTTCGGTGAGGACACGAAGTGCAAGGATACGGTCAATCGTTGACCTCTTTGGTGTAAAGCCTGACTGCTCTGGACGCTGGTGCTCAAGCAGATGGTGGCGAACCCTATCAAGAATTATCCGAGCAAAGACCTTGCCCGGCACTGAGAGCAGCGTCACCCCTCGGTAGTTGTTGCAGTCTTGGCGATCACCCTTCCCTTTCCAGCGAGGGACAACAAGGCCCCTCTTCCAGTCAGTTGGGATGATGCCTGTGTTCCAGGCAGAGCACAAAACTGCATGCAACGACACGAGTGCAGCATTTCCACCAGCCTTGAGAAGTTCGGCATGGATGCCACAGATCCCTGGAGCTTTGCCCCGTTTCAACTGGTTCACCGCAGCCCGTGTTTCTACAAGCGAAGGTGGACCACAGTTGATTCGAGGGTCAGCAACAGGGATTGTAACACCCTTGACGTCCAACTCGACAGCTGGGGGATCAGCCTGGTACAACCGCTCAAAGTAACCAGCCTAGCGGGCCTTCACTTCAGACTCCTCTGTCAAGAGCCTACCACTCTCTGCTCGAACTGCAGTGCTCCGAGGGATTGGCTTGGATGAACGTAATGCGTGAATTCCCCTGTAAGCGGGACGAGAATCACCTGTCCACAGGTGATGCTCTACCCCCTCACAGATTCCTCGCACATAGGCCTCCTTGTCCACCCTAAGTGCACGTACAGTTTTACGCCTCAGCTCCCTGAACAGCTCAGCTCTGCCATTCAGCCTGGCCCTGCGACTCTGGTCAATGGTATCCAGTGTCCCTTGAGATACAAAATTCTTCTTTGCCCTGCGGTGAGCTCCAAGGCATCCACCGGCAACATCAAGGACGGTGGTCTTGAAGGCGCTCCACAACTCTTCAGGACCCCCCAAAGCACCCAGACCCCCCAAGTGTCCACTCAGCCTGTTCGCAAACTCCTCAGCTACTCTCTCATCCCTGAGCTTGGCAACATCCAGCCTAGGCTGGGATGGTACCATTCTCCAGGATTTAAGGTGCAGCTTTAGAGTTGCTACAACAAGCCTATGGTCAGTATTGAGGAACTGAGCACTTCGGTTGACCCTGCAGTTCTGGATCATCCTCCAACGACCGTCAATGAGGACATGGTCAATCTCCTTTGCCACACCACCAGCGTTGGAATACCAAGTCCAGCGATGAGCTTGTGGGTGCTGAAACCATGAACAT